>NW_009188222.1:6559-13672 GCF_000690835.1 Fulmarus glacialis | reverse complement strand
GGGGGGGAACAGCACAAAAAATATCTTCCACCCTGCTGAAACATTTCTACAGAGGAAACTATCCTTTTCACCAGCAGCAATCATTGCCAGGCAGGACTCAAAATTACCGAGGGACCTAGGGATGGGCGATGGGGGGAATCCCCAGGCAAAAACTGTATTTGGATACTGATCTCCAGCGCTCCCCAGAGCAGCCCTCACTGGGGCATAAACAGCCACACAACCTGCGAGTCTCCTGATCTGCAGGCTGCTCAACGTGCTCCAAGTTATCCGTTTTACCGGGATTTGCCTTAGGCTATCTCTATAAATAAGCCTAAACACTGTTCCCACACTTTTCCACAGAATTCCATGCAAGAAACATGCACTGTGCCTCCAATAACTTTGAAAAATAATTCAAATGCATGTGTCATAATCATTTTTTTTCCTTTTTCATTGTTTGCAAGAAGCCAACGATGGTATACATTGTATTAAAAAACAAACCTTGAGAGCTCTGCTGCTCTGTCTGGATGTATTTTAGGAACTAAGGCAGGGCACTGGTAACAAGACGTATTCACCTTCCGCAAACGCCGCTTTCTGTAAGCTGCCTTATTCCCCATCACGACGTCCTCCCGTTGGTGCCAGGCGGAGAAACCGCTGGGCAGAACGAGCTACGAAACAGAGAGCGGAGCGAGGAACAAAACCACCTGCCGCCGCGACGCAGCCGCTCCTGGGTTGGGGCGGGGGGTCCTTTTGGGGGAAGGTAACGCACACGGGGCAAAGCAACCGCAGGTTTGATGGCAGCTCGCAGCGCAAACAGAAGATTGCTTGGTAGGAACAGATCCCCTGTGCGCTGGAACGAAGCCGAGTACGGGCCAAATTCCGTTCGTGGAGAACAACTGACCACCTGGGTGTTACGTTACGAATTGCCAAGATACTTAAGATATCAAGCAAAGAGTCCGTTGCTCAGTGCCGCGCCGCTGGCGTCTCCGTCTGCAAAGGACAAACGACAACCTGTCCGGTTTCAATCCGTGCGGCCAACCGAGTACAGGAGAAACCCATCAACATCCTGAGATGCAGGATGCAAAATACAGCTATTCTTTGTATTTATCACACCATTAAGGTCTTCATGTATATAAAACATTCCAAATACTCGACTATCGCTATTAATGTGGATCTCTCTCTATTTTAGCATCATTTTAAAAGAAAACTTTTTGCATTTGGCCTCCAGTTTATATTTCCGCAGGGCAATGTGTTTACGGCTGCCTACAAAGGCATCCCCTCCCTTCTTTGCCAACTCAAGATTTTTCCCCGCGGTACGTTCCCAAGACGACCCTAGGTTTTGAGTAGCTCAGGCAAGAACACAGAAAGCGGCAGCAGCGCAGAGCAGCAAAAAGGCAAAGGAGCGTCACCTACTGCAACGGGGGGGGACGGTAGATCGACGGAGCGCGAGGGACCGCTTGGCCCCCAGCCAGCCGCCTCCTGCTCTGGCCCAAGAGCCATAAAACTCCCCATTACCACAAGCGGCCAGAATTGGTTTGTTCATCTCTTCACCAACAACGTCCCGGAGCAGCACGCGTTACCGAGGGGGAAAGCGTCACCTGCTGACCGACGGCTTCGTGAAGCCCTTCAGTTTTCAGCCACAGGCTGAAAAATCCCCATTACATCACGACACCGGACTAGATGACATCGCAACACAGCAGAAGTTGTGCTCTTTGTAAACCTCTGATGAGCCACGCTTTGCCGTGCCGGGTTTCAGATGAAGGCTAATTAAAGGATTTAATCTTCTTTCCAGAAACGAGCAGCTTTAAACTACAATGTAAAACACAAGATGCGACAACAGACTTCACTGTGGTGCCCGAACCGCTCCTCCAGGAGGGACGCACACAGGAGACGGAATAGCAACCGTCAGTGGATAACCTGCCGTACTTTTATATACAAGTTAAAATTTCTTCCATCACACACAAAATAAACCCCCATGCCCCACGCTGCAAGGGCACTGGCTGTGATACGCACAGGAGAGCACACGCCGAGGGCTGAGCCCGCTGTAGGATCAAAGTTATGACTACTAAACTGTCTTCCCTTCCTTCTTTTTCCCCCCACATTAAGTAAGAATTAAGTTTGCAGTTTTTTAAAAATTAGCAGGTAAATTATTCAAAGGTGAAGCTGCATCTTCAGGTAGCTACAGAGTAGGAATGCCTTTTTAACATTACAGTCTGAGCTACTGGCATGACGTATTTTTGGTTTATTTTGAAATTACGCTGCACCAGGCGTTCACGAAAGGCCAGCCCTCCCGTATCACCTGCTGTGGATCTGCTGGAGACATCAAAGGAATCGTGCTTGATGAGGACCTGTCCTTTGAAGCAGTCCTAAGGCAGAAGGAATGTGGTAATTAGGACAGTTTCTTTCTATATAATTTCATTCCTCCGTCAGACACGTTTGGTCATTTACAAAACAAACGGAGACATACCACCTTAGTGATCTTCTTCCATCCAGGGGCAGCAACATCACTGATCCAAAATTTGTTCAAGCTGTTCTAGGAGGCTGAATAGTTTTCTTTGAAAGAATGGGCTAATTATTATAATCCCCTGCAGTGTTACTGATGTGGCAAAGTCTCAAGAGACCGAAACCGGTGAGGGAGCGACAATAGGCTTAGGGACAAAGTCTCTTTATACTGATAAACTGGGTGCGCTCAGTACCCGCAGCTGTAACTAATGTTTATTTCCTTTGTCTACATTTTTCATACATTCAGATAGTATAAATACCAGTAGCAGTCAAATAGATTGTTAACCAAGCTGTGGGTAACACAGTTACAATTCAAAAGCGACAAAACACAGCAAAGGTCGAGTTTTGCTTTAACAAACTTGAAAACTGGCCATCAGGTCATCTGACCAAATGGCATCGGCCATTTGTACCAAAGTCCTAGAACTAAGAAAAAACCTCCCAGAACCAGCATTGTGCCTGAATTCAGAAGTTATCCGCGTCCGCTCTCAGGTTCCTCTGTACAATGCCTTCCTACGAGATTATTCAGGTGCCTACATACCTGTATTCAGTCCCGGGGAAAGGTGACCCACGGAACTAGACGGGAGCGTTCGAAGCCGCTGCTCGGAGAAATGCCGTAGAGGGAGGGAGCTCCTCCGGGCAAGGCCGAAGAGTTTATTAACCGCAACCATTGCCATCTCAATTTTTAAGTAACCTGACTACTGGAACACAAAGAACAGACTTGCACGCCAAGCTCAGGTAAGAGCAGAGAAAGACAAGTCCCTGACCAGTCAGCCACAAGTTTGATACACAGAAAAATACTAAAAAACCCTGTTAAACGCTCAGATTGTCACGATTTTGAGCAAGGCTCTGCTGACCTACCTATGAAGCGTTTTTGCCCTTTGAGATCTCAAGTGCGTGGTGACGGTCACACTTCTGCAAGACCTGCTCTCTCTCGCTGCCCGCCGGGCCTCCCAGCTGTGAAGCCGGCTGGACGACACCGGCGTGGCTCAGCACAGCTGGAACCGGCAAACAGCTTCCCTGCTGCCTGGATCTCCGGGAAAATTGGATCACCTCCACAAAATTACCCAGAGGACTTCCATAACAACGGAGCAGCCCTGACATAAAGGGAATCACGATCGTAAGGAGCAGCCAACGTGAATTTGTTAAGAGCTAATCACGACAAATAAATTACAATTTTTTGGGGCCGTTTTATTTTAATAAGGCCTTTCAAATGGACCTTCGTCAGCAAGCTGGTATGGAATAGATGGAGGTAAAATTACAAAAATGAGGCTGTTTCCTAGCAGAATAGAGAAAACCATTCGTTGCTATGCATCTGTGACCCGTGAATGCTGGAGACGAGATACTGGATTGAAAAAAACCTTTCATCAGCCGCACACACATCTCTTACCTTCAGAAATTCTCTACTCTGCTTACTCAGAGAGTAAGTTTTTTTTGGCATATGAAAAATACAGGGCTATACTATTCCTCCAAGTCATTTGAAAGGTAATAACCCTGTATCAGCTACAGAAAGTCCTGTTTATCTAGTAACACCAAAGTCCAAAATACCAGTTAAATACAGAACAGGAAAAATAACCGTGC
Organism: Fulmarus glacialis; assembly: GCF_000690835.1. Classification (NCBI taxonomy): domain Eukaryota; kingdom Metazoa; phylum Chordata; class Aves; order Procellariiformes; family Procellariidae; genus Fulmarus; species Fulmarus glacialis. Next base: position 9,616 of record NW_009188222.1, on the reverse strand, counting down.
TTCTTGAGTGGATTCACCTGCTCAGTAAAACTATGCAACTTAGAAGAAACCTGCTAGCTTAAAAACATCTCAAAAGGAAAGTTTTGCAAAAATTAGTTCTTGTTCCCAGGAACTAGTGTCCAACCTTCATTTCAGAACAGAGTAAACCAACCAAAAGGAGTAAGATGAATAAATCCACCAGAGATGCGACCGTTGCACACCTTGAGGACTTCCTAACAGACATGAAGACCTACAACAGAGGATTTTTCTGGGCAAAAACAACAGCCCTCAAATTGTGCCACTGTTGCAGGAAGATAGTTGAAAGCAGTTGGAATTTCTCAGCAGCAGCAATGGACGGCAACACTCAGAAAGCATGTATTGTACCGTGCGCTGACTTGGAATGCGATTTTATAATCCTGGACGGGGAGCTCCCACGTAATTTATGAGCACAAATTCAAGGGTCAGCGTCAGAAGCCATGGGGAAAGCCTCGGTAAAGACTACGAGTTTGCAGAAATTTCAGCAGCTTGGAAGGGAAAACATAGGTGGGGAGGCTCCAACAGTTAGAAGAGGGGATGAAATCAGATTTGCCCTATATTGCCAAAAACCTGAGTCCACAAAGTGATTTTTCTCAAGAGCTTCTACATGTCTATCTTAGCTACTTCTCCACCGCTGGTTTAAACTTCAAAAATCAGAACTGGGCAAAATTAGACGAAAAAGTTTCTTTAAAGCAAGCACACATCAATCGGTAATTCCACCGATCTCAGTGGAGTTTTTCCGCTTTTCTGCCAGTCCAGATGATGCAGAAATATGGCTGTACACTGACACCCTTGCCCACGATACAGATTTTATATAGTCTTCTGCTCTAATTGGTAGTGTTTATGCAATCATCTATTAATTTTATTAGTTGGTATTTCCAACACAAATACAGAACATATGTATCTTCTTACTCCGTTTGTCTCTTCAAAAGCATTGCCTAGTTTCACAGAAAAAGCCTTCCTCTGAAAATAATCAGTGGAAAAAATTCTAAGCCTGCTGCAGATATGCTAATTCCAGCGTACGTCTTAGTTATGAAGATTTACCTTTGATTTGGACACTTGTTTCAAGAAAATTAACATACAACACAAATTATCAGAGATAAGACAAAGGATTAAATTAATTTTAACATTTCTGTCTTTTTTTTTTTTTTTCTCCTTTATTTCCAGCCAGAACATTATAAGTTCCGTGTTACGTGGATTGCAAAACGGGGGCCGGTATCCGTCATTTTCTGTCAGGTGAATTTTGGTACCATCTAAAGTGGCTTTTGCCCTGCAGCATAAATATTGACCGTCACTTTGGTAACAGACTCTGGTTCCTTTGCTGACACACAGAGGGTGTAACAAAGTCAGCTGCAGAGGTTCATTAGTTTGCAACGGGGTACTGCATTAAAAAGCCTAGTGATACAGTGGTTCTTCCTCTTCCGAAAAATGAGGTTTAAATAATCCTTGAGGCAACTTATACAAGATTATTTGTTTCTTGCCAACCGAGCAGAGAGTTCTGTTCGTGTTATTAAAACGCCTTGCGATTTGTCTCAGTAAGCCATGTAGCCGATAATACTAACGTTCGTGCAAAAATTGCAGCAGGGAGAGAGATGATGCTCCAAAAGCTGAAATGCCTGGGCCAGCTACCCTCGGGCGGGGGGAGCAGCCCCAGGGAGCAGCATTTCCCGCGAAGCAGCTCACAGAGACGCAGGGAAGAAACGGCTGGGGCAGAATCTGCAGGAGAGGGATTGAAAGCCTTTGATGGCCCAAAGCGTGGGCAAGAGCGCTGTTTATTTGAGGCTTTGCCAATGTTCGTGGTAAGGAATACAAACAGAACAACAAAGAAACAAGCCCTCCCCATGCACGCCTCTGCCCTGGCACGGCGGGGTTCCTCCTGCCGGGGCACGCACCGGCTGCCCCAACGGAAGGCGAGCATCTTCAGCTCCAACCGAGTTCAATAAAATCTGTGCAAACAGTAGTTTGTGGCCAGTCATTAAATTCACTTGCAAGCTAGATTGCCTGCCAGGCTGTAAATTCACAGTAGACTTGATACACTACGCTGTCCGTAGCCAGATATAGGCAAACTGCTGCTTTCAAGGGCTATTTAATTGTAATTTCCGGAAAAACAACAGAAATTATTTTATTTTCCATAAATATTTTGCTAAAATATTTACTGCTCAGAATCACAAGGTAGTTTGCTTTCAAGAATCACTATCTTCTAGCTCTAATGGACAGCGTTTGTGCAGTAACCTACTACCACTGTTTTCATCTTTTAAAGCTAATATTTGAGAAAATATAAGCGCACACGTCCATGATACCGTGAAGGACGCTTTAAGCAATACTAAACTGTACGAGAGCACTAAGGCCAGGACGGACATCCAACGTCCATGGGACCTACGGGTAACTGTGCCCCAGGGTTGGAGCAGATGGAAGTGCCCCCTCCGGACACCACCGCAGTGCGAGCAAGGCATGGAGTTAAGAACTTGCAGATAAGACTGAACATCTACAAAAATCACCTGCTACAAAGTTATACTTTTAACGTTAACATTACAATGGTATATTATTAAAGGAGGGAGAAATAGAGACCTAAAGATACGAAGTAAGGTGCAACGTCCAGATTTATTCTTCAGCCCTATTTCCATCCTGCTACCGACACGCAGGGGATCGTGGTGCCTCTCACGTGCCGTACGCCGGAGAAAGGTGTCAGATGCAGAATCCGGTCAGTAGCAGCTTGCGCTAGTATAGGCTCTTATAATCTCCTCTCCATTGCACTTCTTGACAAATTATTTTCCACCCCTTGAAAAATTAGGGCTCCGCGGACTTAATGTTCAGAGGTGCTGAACACGACATCGACAGGAATCCACATAAATCTCACAGAGCCGAAATAATCTTAACAGCCACACGGGCAGAACTACATAAAGTTGTGTAAGAACTGAATGCCCTTCTCTACGTTGGGACTAGGGCTTCCATTTAGACCACCGCGTAAGGCTGTTTACCTTTCTTGTTCATAATTATAAATCCTTCAGATATGAATTTCTACGAGATCACAGCCTTTGAAAT
>NW_009188222.1:5493-6528 GCF_000690835.1 Fulmarus glacialis | reverse complement strand
TCAGGAGCGTTTTCCACCTCTCCCTCAAATCAGTTCCCCTTAACGATTGTTCTCCATTCATCTCAGCTACCTCTTCTAAAGGCAAGCTCATCCTGTGTTCCCTTGGAGTTGCACCTTCTCATGTGGTGTTTTTCCACGTTGCCAAGAAGGGTTTGAATTTTAAAGCTCACCGACACCCATTCTGATCACACAGCAGCTCTTTTCTGCTGGTTTTGCATATAATGCTGCTATTTGTCATATGTAGAAAGAAGACGATGCCTTGTTCACAGCAATAAATGCTTTTGTCTGTAGCAAGCAATATTCCACCATATTCACTAGGCTCCCAAGCTAAAATTCAAGATAAAACCCACACGCGCGCCCATCTATGAAATACATGCATGCAAACGCGTTGAGCCCACATGGTTGCCACTCATCCAAACCAGCAATTTTTTAGAGACCGCTGGTGATGACAACCACATGCAACCGGGTACCATGGGGGAAGCAAAAGAAACTCAGAATTCACGAAGAGGAGACCTGACTGAGGTATGTTGTTTGGAGCCCTGGTTGTGACAGAACTTGAAAATTTTGCTCTGAATGTCTACCTCCGCACAACAAGTCTTCTTAGCAGAACTAATTATTTTCTATTAGTGAATTGTTTACTAAGTTCTGCAACAGAAATATTTTCAACTGCTGCCTTTCGGATGCTCTATTTTCCCTATATTTCTCTAGCTTCTCTAGTTAAGCGCTCCTAAAGTCTGCTAGCAATTTAGGTTTGTGCGGACATCATATTTGCAAATACGTTTGGAGGAAGAAGCCAATTTTGCTGTATAGCAATGGTCTAAAGCTCACTCTACCTGGTTTGTTGTTTCACAAAAATATCGAGACCGGATTTCAAATGTGCATTAATATGCTAATACTTCGATATTTTACACCTGATCCTTTACTCTTCTTTTATTTAGGCAAAATTCTTACTGAGTTCAGTGACAGTCTTTCTTGACAAAGGACGGTCATCCCACGGGCCAGATAAATGTTTCATACCTGTCACAGATGTATTTA
>NW_009188222.1:0-5479 GCF_000690835.1 Fulmarus glacialis | reverse complement strand
AATTAGTAATCATAAAGCCTTAACTTCAATATTTATCACCCTAAACTTCATCCTTTTTTCACAAGCACTAAAATAAGCATTCTGAGAAAAATTATACGTTTTCTCTTCTACAACAGCCTATGCCTCAGGAGTTATCAGAGGGTAGCAAACAAAACGTGCCTTGCAGCGTCCAGGGAGCGCAAAACGAGACCGAACACGTCGTCATCGTATGTCGCCATCCCCAAGCAAGTTCTAAGAGTAAATAGGCACCTCCAGGCTTCATCAGAGAGCTGTTGATGGCAGCACCCTTTGATGCTGTGTGGGAGAGGGCTTTTTCGCCCTAAATCTATGAGCTGCTCTACGAGGCTGTGGATAGATCTGACCCTGCTTGGCGACCAAAACCAGACACAAGGCAAGGAAAACTCTCGGGCCATCCATTTCAAGCAGAGGTTCCTCTCTGCTCGCCGGTCGCCGGGTTTAGGAAATAGTCGTACACGTGGGCATGATGTTGGCTCTATGAGACTCCTGGAAATCTTTTCCCCTGTGAAAAGTATACAGTTTTGAAGACGACCAGCCTTGGGATTAATTCAATGAGGTTGATTGAATTGAGATGGTTTGAATTCCACTTCCAAAGCTGCTAGCAGTTTCTTGTACGATTCTGGTGCTAATTTATAACAAATTCAGCTCGGAGCTGCTCTGTCCTACTTCAGCAAAGCATTTAGGTAGACGTGTACCCCTGATACGTTTTCAAGCCGAGCCTAAAACTCGAGATTTTGCTAAGCCATGACCCTGGGCTCTGTCACTGAATTCTGCACCTCGGAAATGAAGACGCTGCTTCCTTCTCGACACCCTTTGGAAGGCTTGATACACGGTTTGGACACTTATGCAGAAGTACAGGGTACATATTTTACAACAATGGTTTTAAAGGGCACAAGATCCCGAAGTAGGTGAGCTGCAGAAATCTCTTGACCCAAATCGCCTAGAGGAAAAAAACCACACACACTCCCGCCGTCCCCACCAAACACGTATTTTAGGAAAGCTGTTAATTATTTCTCAACATTTCTTGGTCTTCCGTATTTGTAACTTTCATTACAGCTGTCCAAAGTCAATCCCTCCACTTCTCGTCTGCAAATAACAACCAAAATCAGCAGGTTCATACCTAAGTATGAAAGCCGTTATCAAAGAATAGAGTTTATCTCCAAGATACACTTTAAAAACACCATTACTCATGTTAAAATGGCATAGCAAAATCACTTAAATATCATTTTCCCAAAGGGAATTAAAAGATTGCAGCCTGGGATTTAAGAAAAGTCCCAGTGACCTAACATCCTTGCACCGTGGTGCGATTAGCAGGTTACCCGAAGTATGAAAGCCGTTATCAAAGAATAGAGTTTATCTCCAAGATACACTTTAAAAACACCATTACTCATGTTAAAATGGCATAGCAAAATCACTTAAATATCATTTTCCCAAAGGGAATTAAAAGATTGCAGCCTGGGATTTAAGAAAAGTCCCAGTGACCTAACATCCTTTAACCGTGGTGCGATTAGCAGGTTACCCTTACTTAATATTCTCAGCATCTTCAACAATACATTTCTGAGGTGGCAACACACATAAATGCATACTGATTGAGCTACCAGGGAACATGTAAACAAATGTAGCTAAATTGATACAAACCCTTCTGCAAACTCTCTTAGGGCTCTTAAATAGGATTTTTTTTTTTATGTAAACCATGAGAATTAAATATGTATAGGTTTTCAAATTAATACACAAATGCAAACAGAGAGTAGACGATAAGAAGCTGAAAAGTCATGCCTAAGCTACTCTGAACAATAACATCTTGCTAGCTGCAATACAGAAATACAGAAAATCAGTGACCCCAAGAGAGAATTAGATACATTTCAAACCATCTACTCATTAAATACCAAAAGAAATAAAATACCATGCTGTTTTATAGCCTTCCTCTTTTTTAAAGCAGCAGTCCAAATTAATTCAAATGCTATTTGCCCTGTTTGGCACATCATCAGATAAAACACCACCTGACTTAATTGAGCACTCTTGAAATTATATCGCTCATTAGGGAGCAGCTGAAATTCTAGTCCTGCCCCAGACACAGCCACCTCTTCGCAACAGAAGGAGAAAGGGATTTTGAAAAAAAGCAAGCAGTATTATTCTGAATACCGAGAGTCCAAACAACAACTTGAAACATTATACCAAATGTAGAAAATCATGTGCTTGGATCAATACAGATGATAGGATCCCTCTTTTCCGAGGAGATTTGCCGGAGCCGGCCTGGCCTTGGCAAGCACAGAGAACAGAGCAGCGGCCACCAGCATCACAACAGCCACGGGTGCCATGCAGCAGGTACCCGGTTTTAGGACTCGACCCAAATGAACCCAGCTTCATTTAATTTTTCTCTTCACCCCAGTTTTTCCCTCCTGCGTATCAAAATCTAAAGGAAAGCACTCAATAGAAAGAGTGAGAGCCTATATCATTTAAAAATGTTTAAAAAGACAGACTTTCCACGACTACGGTGATTGGAACTTCACTTTTTAGGCCCATGAAGATTGCATTTTGCAAATCTGTGACAGAAATACAAGTATTCTGTTAAAATACACCTGAGCGGGCTTTTTGCAAAGAGAAGCAGGACTAAGTCTTAGGGAGTGGTTGTGACCGGTGCCATAGGAATGTATTTCAAATGCTACTAGGGTATCTCAACATAAAAAACCCTGGGGGGGGAAAGTACAGGCAACTTTGACCCTTGCGGGGGGGAATCTCTTGCTAAAGTATTTCTGATCGACAAAGGAAAACAAAACAAAACAGACTGGCAAGTATATCCTGTCAAGCAAAAGTATCAGCAAAGGTAGGAAAGGAAGACGACCTCAACTGTATTGGGTTATGGCATGGATTAAGGCCTTTATCTTAAGTGGTTGACCTATAAGGACATTTCCTTTTGATCCTATCTAGGCTCAACAGACATGAATGAATTAGGTCTTCTGATAAACCTGCAAAAAAAAAAAAAAAAAGAAAAAGAAAGCACTCTGCTGCCTACGACAGCCACAACAAAAAGAACAACAGGTCTTCTCGTCAGGGAGATCTGCTCTAACCTATTTGTTCCCAGATTTCTGACTTCACACGCACGGGTTGTCTTTGGTCCCCAGGTCCAGCCTCCTGATATTGCAAGCAACACATCATCCGCTCCTACCCATACGTTTATTTAACTCCACACTAAAATAGAGAACTTACTTGCCCCTACTCTTAGCAGAGAGTTCCTCTAAAAGCTCATTACTCAAATGGTTACAAACAGTGTAACTTCAGGCCTAAATTTAATCACAGAAAATTTATATCCATTTACTGTCTGTGCCAACATTTTCATCTCTTAGTAAACAGGCTTCTTTTTCCCAACCCTCCTCAATGGCCTTTTCTGCCCTTTTCCAGTTTGAGATCAACTCTGTAAAGTCTGGGTTACCAAATTTTGCACATTATTACCGATGAGACGTCAGCGGTGTTTTGTACAACACCACTGACATCCATCATTTCTACCGAGAAGACTATACTTGGTATTATCATAGAATTGCCTTTTTATGGCTATACCAAACTTGTGGCTCATCTTTATCCTGCAGTCAACTATATTACATTAAGGTCCTTCTCGCCTTTGACTTCCAAAACATCAAGATCCAAGATTGCAGCAGAAAATTTTATTAAGCCACGACCGCATGATCTGATATTTTGTACTAGTACCTTTCATCCCTTCTCTGTACCATATCTTGAGCACTATTCATTCTTCCCGTGTTTCACCCTTTCCAGCCCTGCAGATTTCATCACCTATTTCTAGGGTCAAAATGAAATTATTTCCAAAAAATCAAACTCTAAGGAAGTCATCAGTCTTCTGGTCCAGCCTTATCTGCCAGATTCCCTTCAAATGCAGCTCACTTGCATCTCTGCTTCAGCCAAGTCCTTATTGCTGAGATGGCAAGCGAGTTCTACCCAGACTCAGCAAAAACATTAAGACTAAACATGAAAGCACAGAAACTTTAGTACTGTACCTGTACAAATAGTCGAAGCGGTTATAGACAGAGCTGGTTGGGAATTTGTCCATCAAAGAAGTCCCATTTATATTGATTTCTACTCAAACAATGGCGAATCTTGCTCGTTTCCTTCCCATCTCCTATAGTTGTTGTTCAGCCCAGGTGCCTACGGTTTTGGCTACTCTTTTGACTGTGTCGAGTCCTGGGAATTTTGATTTCCAAACCCAGAGGTCAGCTCGGACATGGTTCCTGCTCCCTCTCAGTCACTAACTGCCAGAAGGAAACAAGAGCTTTGAGTTCCCAGATCTAAAGTCTTCTGAAAATTTACTACACAAAAGATTGTTTTCTAATTTCTTCCTTATCTTCTAAAACAAAATGAGATCTTTTTAAACATATAATCGCAAGAGAACATAAATTCTGATGATTAGCGAGAATGTGACAGATGTGCCATTACTCATAGACTAACCCTGTGACAGCACAGCTCTCGATGAGAGGTGGCCTCCCCTCCAACAGCCTCCAACCTTTTTCTGTCCCTTCTGCACTAACTGTTTAGGATAATAAAAGACATTTCTTCAAAATGCCCTAGCAGCTGTGAGAGCTCTACAATTTGTCCTGCATAAAGGGTTAACTCTGAAGCCTTGAAAAGGTGAGGGAAACCGCACATACATTTTTAATATCCTATTTGCTCATGTCCCTGAAACCCAAGACCTCTTCCATTCCCTGCTGGAAGCTCATTGCTTTCTATGAACAGTTGATATACATACCAAGAGGGACACGGGCGATTAAGCCCTTGTCCCAAAATATGGCTGAAAACCAATCCACAACTTAGTATTCTCAGAGGGAAAACAAGCGCTCAGCATCACATGAGACCAATCCCTGATTTTAGAGACCGAGTGAAACTTAAGTAACAAAAGCCACCACGCTGCTCTGTCTCCTTGGCACCTCCTCCTTGTTAATACAACTATGGCAAAATGGAAAGCACCTGCATCTCGTTTTAAGAGGAAATCTTTAACGTTACCCTGTTGCCAGAGACACATCCATTATACAAATCAAGTGACTTAATACCGCTAGGAGTTCCACTGTTGTTTCTGCACATAACGAGATCACTAAAGAACAATTAAGCACGATGTCTAAATGTTACATCTATGTTTCTTATACTCGGAATGAACGCTGAACTCTTCACAAAAGGGTGCTTTATATAAACGACACAAAATTTCATGATCTGTATAAAAAAGCATACATCAACACACGGCATCAAATACGAATGACAAAATTTCACGGTCTGTATAAAAAAGCATACATCAGCTCGTGGCATCAAATATGTGGAAATTAGCAGAGATCTCACTTGTGTAAAGATCGTCTTATAAAAGGCTGGGGACGAGCTGGGGGAAGGAAACCTCTTCCACTGAAGACTGCCAAGGTGAGCGGGGAAGGTGCTGCTGGGTGGTGGGGCCGCTGCCCACGAACCTTGG
>NW_009188221.1:0-25480 GCF_000690835.1 Fulmarus glacialis | reverse complement strand
GTTTATCCCCCCGGCGAGGCGACGTCCGAGGTCTGCGGCCAAGACCAACCGTCCCACAGGCGCGTTTGCTACCTGCTGAGCAACCAAAATATTAAAAATTGCTAACATGTGGAATCTATTAGGACATTTAGAAGGAATTCACATTCATTGTTTCACTTGAAATATAAAGGTTATAAAACTTAATGGCCGCATGACAAGGAAACTATATGAAACACTCGGAGATTTACAGAGCAACTGTTATGCTCTTTAGGCATGTGGGCTGAAAATTGCTTTACAATAGGCAACGCAACCTGTGGTTTGAGCGCTGAGGTTTTCTGGCAGTTTTCTTTTTTCTTTTTTTTTTTTTTTTTACCTTGCAGACTGGTATTTAGTTACCACAGCAGCTCCAAAGTAAAACAGAAACACAGCTTGTATCTTCTTTCAAGTATTTATTTCTTTTGTCCTGTTAACATCAAATAATGAAAGGAATTGTAAGGATTTTGAAGGGGGGGGGGGAAAAAGAATGAAAGCAAGAGAAAGGAAAAAAATACCAACATAATGGCTTATTTCTCACAGCATGTGCAGCACAAATGAACAGTAAACACATACCGCAGAAAAATGCAAACAAAGGCTACGTTTGCTAAAAGTTCCAAGAAAAAAAACCATTGTGAGTGCCCCCAAGCAAACATCTCTGCGATTAAATCCTCAGAGCCTTTGCATTTCCAGGCCAATTCAGCACAGCAGATATCTCCCCCTTTCCCCCAAAACACACCTCGACAAGCTGGCAGGGAGGAGCCAAAGGTTGTCAAGCCTTGTTTTGTTTTAAGGCATGGAAATGTTGCAATTATGGCATTAAGAGGAAGCTGTAATCTAATCTAAAGGGTCAAGTACAAGTGTGAAAACCTGATTACGAATTTGCCACTAGGGTTTGTCTAGACAGGGCGACATCATTAAGGAAGCAACAGTCATGGGCAAATGCTGTATTTTGCTGTGCTTGTCAAACCTGCATCTTGCGTCTCAACCATAGGCCAAGAACTAATGATCTCAGATGCTATCATGCAAAGGCTTTAGGGTGACCCTAAGGGTTATATCATCAGTGCAATCATATATTGTCTCATTCTGTGACACCAGGCAAGACTGTACAGTTTTCTGTTTCACCCTTGCCCTATGTGTATAATAGAAACCAAAACGCTCTGGTAGGGCAAGGTTTCCAAAGGTGTATGTCAAAATACTATGCTTGCAGTTTTGATACAGGAGTTTCAAATCTATACTCTGAAGTCAGAGTGAAGAGGGAGAATATGAACATCAGGTGAATTGAATTATGCTCAGCAGCAAGCACAACCTTTCTGCTAATGCACCTGTGTTCTCAGTGCATTCAGACACTCTGCTCTTTTTCTGCATTTGCTCACTTTCCAAATTTAAGTGGCAGTACAACTTTATTCCACTTGTGGTTTTATTTTCTTAAATGATCTAGGGGTAAGTATGCAGCAAAACAAATCCCAAAAAATCATAATGCCATTCCCCTTGTGTGGAAATATGCCATGCCCTGATGTCAGGAGGTCACTTTTGTATTAATTAACTATTTCCAGGATCAGCACTGTGTGATTTTTTTTTTTCCCCCTGACAATCTGAGGCTAAGAGAGAGGTGAATCCAGTGAAAGAAACAAAACCAAACTGTGAAAATTTGCTGCTCTAAGTAAAGGCAAATGCATTTCTGACAGTATCCCAAGTTAGTTTTTTTCCCTTGAAAATGTCTATAAGCACGTTTTTGATCACAAGATTGGAGTATGTCATGAGAACACATTCAAGTATGCATTTGCATTAATATTGTTGCCAGAAGCCACCTCACAGTCATCATCAGACATACTGGAGCCCCTAGAAAGCTTTCTGTGGGATTGGAAGGCATGCAGCCAGGGGAAAGCAAAGCCACCATGTGATTTGGATGGCCAGTTCCACAGGAAAACTATACATTAATGAATGGCAAGCACTCAAAGTAGTAGTTAATGGTGAATAGCTTGCAAGCAAATCATTGTCCGAGAACCATTAAGTATATAACATAGTTGATAAATGAAAATTTGAAAGAAGTCTATTTAAAAATAATCCATTGAAAGAAAACAGGCTAATTTCACAGCAAGAATTGCCCATGTCAAACAGTACTGCTAGCTGTAACGGAGATCGCTAGAGTATGAGTTGCCCATCCAGCCTTAAAGCTTATCCAACATGATATGTACTTTACACTGCAAAAGGCCACTTTTAGGTATCATTAGAACAATTTATTTTAATGTTGCTGAATGGTAAATTATCCGAAGAAATCAAACAGCAGTACCCTGCTGGGTACCCTGCAATTCAGGGCTTGCACCATATTTCCATTATTCAGACAGATGGAAAGGGTTCATATGCTTTACTGCGTGTTTATTTTCTACTTCAGTACTGATCTATAAATGCCAGTAGATCTACTGCTCAATTCTTTGTCTGAGAAAGCGGGGATGTTGCACCTAAACCTCTCGCACTCTCTGGACTTTTCATGCATATACTGCCCATTTCAGCAAACCTTCCTTCTTTCATTGCTTGACTTCTAGCTTATGAAAGTGATGTTCTGGCCCACCTAACAGTCCTTCCCAGTTCAAATTCAAATCCTGTAGGTGTTAAAAAGAATATGCACTTATCAACTCGTTAGGCAGAAGTAATGCTAGCTCTCTGGCCTTCTGGTACACTTAATGCTTTAAAGGAAGCTAATCTCGAAGATACTTAGGGCAGTTTGCAGTGTTAATGTACGAGAAGGCGTGGACAGAGACCCACACAGGTGAGAGACTGCCTGAAGGGAAGGCGCAGAGATGAATAATCAGCATGCACAGCATTCTGGCTCAGAAACTCTGAAAACACAGTCCTCCTCAACAGGAACAATTGGAAGAGACAGGCAAAATGATGAAAAATGAAGGGATCAGCAAAAATCAGACCTAATATAAATCCAACTAAAATAAACTCAGCATGGCTCCTGTGGCTCATTCAAAGGAAGTCTTCTCTGAGAGTTCATTTGCAAGAACTCAGTTCACTGAAGAAAGGTAGAATATAACTTCCTCTGTTGTGTGCTATTAGGAGCCATTGGCAAACCTGACTGACAACATGAAGAGGTTTTTGAAGGGAAGTACTGAAGATTGCAACGCTACCTATCAGATTGCATCACAGGAAACATGACATCTCCAGCCAGAAAGCGTCAGTGCTCCTAAATACTGGGCTTAAGGGTTTGAAAGAATTAAGATTATTTTCTTAACTTATGTAGGGAATGAGACCTGAGAGGAGTACTTGTCCGAATTAAAAAACAAATCATACTTTTAACATAAGAAAACTTACAATTCTGTAATTTGTTTGAACAGAGGGGACATGTATTGGGAAACCTATTTTTAAAACTGGAATGAAGATGCATTGACTCTGAATGTTTAAAACAATCAAAACGAGGTCATAAGGCTCAATGCTATAACCCTGTAATGATGGAAGCAGAGCATACTATTGAATGATTAAATGTAGTTGTTTGTACATGACTTCTTTGTTTTTTAATGTATGTAGCAACTTTTGCTGCAGGACATCAACACTTTTTTTTTTTTTAATTATTTTTCTGTGTCAGCATCAGATCCCTCCTAAAGAAATTCAAGGCTATATTTCATTTGATTAACATGCTTCTTAACCTCAGCTGTGCCAACAGGTCAACAGAGAAGCTGAATATGTTTTAGGGTTCAAAAGTATTATAATAGTTGATGTGGGAGAAGAAGGTTTTTTTTCAATAGAAGACAGTTGAGAAACATGTCAGATCGCTAATACTGAACATTCAAGAATATTAGAATATTGAAAGTTACAGACTATTCAGCCACCAAAGCACACACAATATTGCTTGCTGGCATCTCTCTCTCTCAGCTGTCTTTTGCACAGCCCTTAGAATAGTAACAAAAACTGCCCAGCTCCACAAGTATTCTCCATGAATTTGCAGCCCTGATGAGAGTCCAGAAGAGACCACAATGTATTTTATTGCTGGGGAAAAGAAAGCCAAGCAATAGCTCACAAACTGGTTTGTGATTCTGTGTAATCCTATTGCTGATTTGAGTCAATCATATTCTTCCCAGTTTATTTATTATTAACAAGGGGAAATGTGGCCTGAGACCTCAAGGCATCAGCTAGGAGATGCTGTGGCTTCTCTTTCTGGTACCCGAGAGAGTCTTCTCCATTACCTAATGCTGACACTGAACCAAAGAATTGCTTTGTTCTCTGATGGATGGATTTCTTTTTTTTTTTAAAAAAGCTTATTTCGCTACATTCAACAGTTGAGAGAGCAGAGACAATGAGCTTGTCACCTCTGCTATTACTTGTAATAGGCCAAATTGCAGGGGGTATAATGACCATGCGAGTGAACTGACTTCACCATGGCATGTCTGCATGGAATCAGCATTCCCAGCAGGCTACAGGAAGAGGAACTGCATGTTCGGGTATCACTTGTTTTCCATTAAGACCATTTCCATCTTCTGTTAACATCCTTCTGAGATGAGCCCTTATTATTATAAACCCTTATTCCATATGACAGCATTTTTCATACAGCCAAAATATTCCAGAAACCGTATCACCCCTGCATTTATTTCAGTCCTCTCTCTGCATAACGGCATTAATAGTTGACTTTCCTGGAAAAGATAGCAATGAATTGCCTCCTTTTCTTACAGCTAATGTTAATACTGTAATGTGCCAGAACAGTATCTGGGAACTCTCATCAGATCAATAGCAATGCCCAAAGCAGAAGCAGCAGCTGGTGGCTATGCTCCAAAATGACTAATGCTAAAAAAGGAAGATGAAGAAGCATTTCAGTTAATGTATTCACAATGCCCAACGATTGCACATGGTGGTTCAAGGGAAGGAACCAGTCAGGGGGCAAATCTAAGGCAGGCCTTCTGGGAGTGGTGTTGGCTACTCTCAAGCACCTAAGGGCAACTGGAGACCTCACTGCAGTACCTGGTTTTGTACTGGGTATCACATGTCATCTCGTTCTTTAATCTATTTTTTTTTCAAAACTGTCTTGCGGGACCAGAATTTCAAATCGGTTTGTTCAGTGATTATATGTACCTCAGCTTTCCATGCAGTCTTCCTCTGTACTAGTGCACCGTAACAGTGATTTTCTCAGGTAACCAATCTCAGTGGAAACTGCCTCAGAGACATGTAGGAAGTCAATTTTGGAAGCCAGGGTCATTTTCCTACAGAAGTCAGCAGGCTTCTGAGATGTCTGGATTTAAGGCACTGGTGTTCCAACAGTGTTCCTCTACATTAATTCCACATTGCTTGGGGAAGAAGATGCTTGGGGAAGACGATGCTTGGGGAAGACGTCAAACAGCAATTTTTCACTTTTGTATTCTTTTCATTATCATTTGATTAACATAGACAGGGAAATTTCACCTTTAGGAGGCCTGTCTGTGAAAAGCCTGTACAATACAGAGGCAACCCTTTCAAATAAATAAAATTCAAATTAAAAAAATGCTTTTGTGGAAGAAAAAAACAGGAAACTGAACCACATCTACCTAGTAGCATTAGGTCAGCATGATTACTAACACAAGCCAGAGAACCACGTGTCCTTGTAATACCTAGGCATGATGGATGACCTTTGCAGCTGGCTAGGAAAGTGAGTGGTGAGTTAAACTGACCCTTCCTTGTTTTTACATATATGGGTTGCTTTCCCTTCCTCAAAAAAACAAAAGACAGCAAACAGTAACTGGTGTATTGGGGTGTTCTGAGCCAGCAAGCTACAAAGTTAACGGACTGCTTTTTAGGGCATGGTGACCCATAGGCATGAGCAGGAGAAACAACAGGCTTCTTTTATAGACTTTGTATTTGGATGGAAACCAGATGCCTCTATTATTACATAACTTCAGGAATATAGGGTGGCATCTCACCTCTGTCTGTTTAGGGTCACCACGCTCCCCCTAAGATTGCATCTATTCTCTATTTTGTTTTCTCATATACTTACTCTTCGGTCACTTTCAAGCTCAAATTAGAGTGCTTTCTTCCCTCATTTAAGGAGGAACTGCTCTTTTCTAGATTTATGCAGAAAAATCAGCATATACATTTGCCTTGATTTTTTTTCTGCGTTAATATGTCATGATGCCCATAGTAAAGCTGAGCATAAGGAAGGAGGAAGTTTGGACTCTTTGGGAAGGTGTGAAGATACAAATTGTCTCCTCAGAGGTCTATGCCTTTCAGTTGTATCCAGTCCACACAGGCTGGATCAGTACATGTTTCTGCTAAAGCATCAGCTTGAGGGATCTGTTACAGAAACAAGAGGGTGTTACGTTTCAAGAAAAGATGACAGGAGCAGGGGGAACTCACAACCTTCTATGGTACCGGCAACATTCAAGTTGTGTCCTGTGTCTTCCATCTGTAGTCTACAGGCTGGGGTACCTCAGCCCCATCAAAACAGAGTCTGGTCTTCTCTCTAACACATTACCTTGCTGATCTGACTCTCCTCACAAATACAGAAAGCGTTGTTTCTGTTGAAGGTGAGAGCTACAAAGACAGTGCAGAGTATTCTGATTCTCAGGGCTGTTGGTCGTTTGGGGAAAAATGCAAAAGATTACGTTTGATGTAATCTTGCTTTACTCCCCAAACTTATGAACAAGTGCTGTCAAAAAAGTGGCTGTCACCCAGATTAAGTTTATTAAAGCCACATGAAGAAATTAAAACAAAATAGATGATCTAAGGTCACCCTGTATTCTTTTCTCAACAGTTGCATTTCAGCTAGAGGAAAACACTAGGCCAAATTAACGTCTGCTACAAACAAATGTGTTCTCTTTGAAATAAATGCACCCACTTATGCTCTGCCTGCATTACGTCTGTTACCGGGTTTTTATGAGATTTGGCAAGTGCAGTGATATCTGTTAATATCTGAAGGTGGGAGTGTTCAGGGAGTTGTCTGAAAGGCTTGCAAGACTAGATCTGATCATATCCACCCACACTAATTAACACATTACATAAAAGTATAACAAGTTTCTCTTTGCAAACATCAGAATCACTTGCCCAGGCACTTTCTGTTAAGTTCTAGAAGAACTATAGGGATGGACTCTGTCACTTTTTAACGTCAACAGAACAATGGATGAGAAGGTGGGGTATAGTTCCCACTTCCAGGGCTCATTGCTTTTCTTCATCCTGCTAAAAACATGCCATCAGCAGGGATACAGCTGAAAGGACCTTTTTAAAGTTCACCAAGGGTGCATGCGGGAACATGTTTTTTTTTTTTCCTCATCAAAACCAAAATACAAAATCCAATATTAAACATGAGGAATCAGATTTATTTACAAAGGACTCCTCCTCTCCCTGCCCTGCCTTGCTCATTCTGAAAATTACTTTGTACAAACACCAGCCTCTGAAAACACCTGGAACTGGAAAATCCTCCCATTTAAATAGGGTCTTTTTATGTCAGGAGAACATATGTCCCAAAACGGCTAACATTTCTCTATCATTCCAATTTTAAAACAGCAGTAATCTCCTGTATAAAAACTATAGTAAGGGGTCTTCTACTTCTTCATAGATTGGAGCAAGTAAAACTGGAAGAGCTTAGCTAATTTCATATGAAACTTCTGTGACCTGGTCCTACAGCTTCACCTAGGTTCCTCCAGCAGAATAATATATACCCTGATTTAGATTTACTCCAGACTCTTTGTATGACATCTGGCTTCAAGATGGTGGCACTGAAAAGTGCAGTAATGACATAGGAAAACAGAAGGAAAAAAAACAATTGTGCAGTGGAAAGCAGGAGGCAGTGGAGAGAGCAGGGAAAACCAAAATTAAAATAAGTCACAGGGCGGAAATTCCTTTGAGAAGGCCTTAGGCTTCAACAAAGCTTGTCCACATTTGCGGTACTTCAAGATTACCCAATACTAACCTTATGTGAAAAGGGACAGTAGACCTCAGCAGGCATTCCACAGGAGCCTTTCTATAAAAAAAAGTCTTCAAATGTATCCATCCAAATTTGCAAGTAACTCACTGGACGGAGAGCATTCTATCTCGCAACACTCACAAGAGAAGAAACTCTCTTACCCAACTCTTCCTTACTATCTGAAAAGCAAAGTCAGTGTTTTCCTCATTATTTTCCATTTGCTGCATACCTCTCCCCCACTGTGACTGCTATTTGACCTGTTGTCCGCTCAGAGACCCTGAGGGAAAGATAGAGGGAAGTTTGTGTGTATTTGTATGAGAGGAGTAAGATGACATGAGTCTCAGCTATGTTCTGACTTGTTTATATTCATTAGAAAGAAATCAACAGCACTTAGTAAGTAAGACAACCTCTGAAGATAGGGAACATCTTTTATGCAGTGCAGGAAAAGAGCAGATTCATCTAAGGGACAGGATTTGGGGATGAGTGGGGAGTTAATTTCAATGTGTGTACTAGTTTTTGCCTCACTTTTGCATTAGGATGTCATCAATGAATAGAATCTCAGCATAAAGGTTTAATTTAAGGGGGACACTGCGGGGGGTGCCCTCTTTCACCACTTCTGTTTGCTTTTGCATCTACAAGCCTGGCACGCCTGACTGATTAATGAGAAACTAGAAAGGATTAGAGTGCATAAAGGGAGGTATGTATAATCATCCCTTCCCCTCCCAAGTGTCAATATGGTACCTTCAATATTCTTGGCAGATGCTGGAAGTGTTCTCCCCTCATTGCACTTGTGTTTTCAATGAACTGTGTTTCTTCTCAAAAAATTGACAAAAAATAAAGCTGAAAGCATCTATTAAAATCACAGAGATCAAAGTTTCTTTTCATCCTCTCCAGAGCGCCTCAGACATCTAGGAATTCAAAACAAAACTCCATTGTAAGAAACCTTTTCAAAGCTGGCACAGTGCTACAGCTTATATGTTCTCCACTCGGAAGGAAAGCACTGACCCAGATAGGAGAGCTCCTCAAAATACCCATGCAGGCAGAGGGGCTTTGCATCAATGGCACTTATGGCAATATCTGCCTTGTGAACTGCTCAAGAAGAGATGTATCTACTGATTTGCAGTAAGGTTCAGACCTTCAGATTTAACATTCACATCATTGCACCTAAGTAGCTGGTCTCCATTCTACGTGGCAGAACCAAAGGAATATCTCAAATACAGCTCATAGCTTTTCTGCTGTAACTCAGATCTCTTTTAGGAAACGATATATTTCGGCATATGCGTTTTTCCTCTTCTGCTTTTGACAAACATTTAGGTAGTCAGACTTACAACTTTTGAGGTAGGGAAACACTAGAAATATCTGCTTTGCAGGTCAGGGTGCACCTTGAAATTACGCAGCTTGCCCCAGGTCACACAGATCATCTATGGAAAAGCTTGAAATTCAAGTCAGGAGCCCTAAATTCACTCCTTTCCTTTAACCACGTGGCCTTCCTTCAGGCGCTTCACTCAGGCGTTCTCCAGTTAGGCTTGTTACTTTCCTGTATTGCAATTATATTAATTCCTCTTCTAGTAGTGTTCCAATATGTTTTGACTACATTGCTATGCCTAGTCCTGCACACTGCATCTGGCATAGGAATGCAGTGTTGCTCTTACTAGGCTGTCAAAGAGAATATATCATTACAAAAATAAATAATGTCTAGCTGCTTCTGGCATTTCAGTCCAAGCAGTATTTATCACTTTTGGCTGATCAGTGCCTGATTCAATGCCCCTAAAAAACAATGGGTATATTCCCAATTGAATTCAACGTGCATTTAATCAGGTCTTTGCTAACTGTGCTTCCAAACTTCACATTTCACGAGCACTACAGTACTCTCTATTCTATTTTTAGAGCATTATTCCACTTACTTCAGTGTGCAGATTGATACAATGGATTTTCCTCTGCATGGATTATGTCAGTGAATGTACGTTTGTACAAGCAGGCTCTAGTTTTAGTTCTAGATTTAGTTCATCCCCAATGTGATGCTGCCTACATGCGTGGCAATCTGGGATTAATGCTAAATATATATATTTTATCATAAATGAACAAAAATATTCAGAAAGACAATTAAATTTCATATATGAGTTCAGTGACAGAAAGAATCTTCCACTGTTCAAACTGCCTGCTCTTCTGACTGAGCATTCCTCTCCTGCCTTCACAGGTGAAGTGAGACAGCTTTCTTGGGCCCAGCACAGTCCTTCCAGACAGAAGTCCTGGGTGGCCTTTAACAAAGAAAACATTGCTTCACAGTTAGCTCCTTCCCTGATGTGAGCTGGGAACAGTTTCATCAACGGATGTGAAGTGAAAGAAGGAAAGGAAGCTTCCATTAAATGTCCATAACTTTTAGTTCTTCAAAGTATTTTTAAGTTCCCCATTCAAAAAGCTGAAATGAAACCAGTAGCAGTTGGTAACTGCAGTTCCTCTGAAGAGAAGGGATAAAGTATAGGGTGTGACGTGCTGCCTCTCAGCTGAGACAGCCTACAGACACTTTAGAAACAAAAATTACATCTTAAAACTATGAGTAGATTTAACAATTGAACTCTAAAGAATTAAACATCATATAAACATTTCACACTCTTTTGTTTTTCTTTCCAAGGGTCCATAGTCTAGTCATTCAATCCTGTGCAAAGGTCATGTTACTATGGATATGACCTGCAAGAAATGTGTTGCCTCAGAGCAGTGCAAGTCACATGAACAGGCTAGAAGCCAAGACTGCTGATTCACAGTCTTGTCAGGATTTTCATGCTTGTGTTGGTTTCACTGAAGAATAGTCCTTGCACCATCAAGTCTATGTTCGTCCTTTAAAAGTGTTCATGCAGGTATAGCTCCCAGAAAACTTGTGGATTTCTTCAAGTGCTGCCTGAGGGAGAATGCTGCAGGAGAAGCAGAAAGAAAATAAGCAGACCAGACAAACCTCTTAGTCTATTCTAATAAGAGGATGTATAAATATGCATTTATGTACACACATAAGTACACATATTCTTAAAAATCAGATAATGAGAGCGCACAGACCAAACGTGTCAGTATCCTGCTGTGAGTAGGCCTAAAAGGAGAAAGTTATATCAAGTCACTCTTTCTCTACAGAAATATTTATCCAAAAAGGTCTGTAAAAACTCTAACTTGGAAGATACCATCATGTTTTACTCCTCCCAAATATTGTGCAGAATCTTGCACTCTGAAATACACAAATTTAAACTGAGTTCTCTAGTTAACTTGCCATCTATTTGGCTAGGCATGTGGACTCCTTATCATGAGGTATGGATATAGATATAATTTCCTGACAGCTACCGTAATGGAAAATAAATGATTAATTCTTAAAATAAAAGAGAAGGAGAACAGCCCTTTTTCAGTCTGCAGAATTTCTGGGAACTTTTGGGAGTATCCCAAATTTTACATTCAGAGCAAAGCATTTATTGTGAATTATTTTTTCTTGCTTGAAATGCAATATTGCAGTTATTTTCCACAGAAATCTCATGGCCTTGTTTCAGTTCCTGACTGAAGTAGGTTTTCCAAAGGCTTTAGTGCAAACTCTCATGGAAATGCGATTTTGAATGTCCTTTCTCTTTAGTTGTTTCAGGATATGAAGTTATGACTTTCTTTCCTTAGGGACTTTAAAAATCATACACAAAAATATTTTTTTAATAGTTTCATTGCTTTAACACAAGCAATGCTCTCTAAATACAGCTGTGATGTACATACCTTATTGTACAGAAATCCTTTACAATATAAAGCCTAGAGTCCAAAGAGTGGCTTACTAAATCAAAATCAACTACACGCATATATTAATTGTTAAGAAATTTCCGAGATACAAATACCAGTTCAGAACTCAGGAATCAAAATTTTGGGAGTGAAACTGGTTTCATAAAGGGGTTATATTCAGGGAAACCATCTACAAAGGGAATCTCAGAAAGTCTTCTCCCTTTTGCTTCCATGACTATCTTTCATGGGAAGGGATGAACCAATCTGATCCTGGATATGGGGTTACAGTCAAACTGAGATTTGCCTTGGTGGACAGACATAGAGAACTGTAAGCCAATCTTGCCTAACTGGCTAGGCTATTGCTGGGCAAAGGAAATATTTACCTTTTTAGGATAACAAGAACATGCATTGTCCATGGAAGGAGCAGGAAGGCTTGATTCATCTGAACGGCTTCTACTGTCCTCCTAGCCACTGTCTCTGGCTTGAGGGGAGGAAAAAGATTAGGGAACCTGAATAAATAAAGCAAAAAATAAAATGATTATTTGTTACCCGAACTCCTCCTTTAAGATATCACTGTCCAAGACCTGTTACTCACTAAGCTATCACTGGTTACTGGCATTCAAACATGCCCCAAAGCAGGCTGGAAGAAGCAGAAAGTTCCAGTTCCAGCCAGAAAGCTGGAAAGCAGAAAGCCCAGTTCCAACCAGTACTACTGCGTTAGCTAAATGGTTAAGAATGTACATGTTGGTGCCTTTAGGGAGAAGTGGCAGAGTGCATACAGAACCTTGATTCAGGGATTTTCTTAAACTGTATGCAAACGAATACCAAAATGCTGTCTTTTCAGTGTTGGTGTTTTTCCTCTTCCTCTCTGTTGCTCTTTGCTTGATTCAAATTCTTGACAGGTGAAAGACAAGTATTTTCCCCCATTGCTTTTAATACCAATCATAAGGCTTTTCCCAGCTCCAGCAATAGCTTTACACTGCATATTTTCTTGACTAAGAGAGCATAGACTATATTAATAGGTTATTTTGTCCATTGTAAAAGATTAATTTGGTCAGCCGTTAGTCTTTGCATTTAGCTTGTTCTCTTAGATAGAGGTAAAAAGGAGGTACTGATAGCCTTACTTCAGTAAGTGGCTGTCATTCCTTTCAGTGGGAAAGAATTAAGTATTTCAACGAATAAGGAAGGAATTTGTACTGTTCATTTTCCAGTAATTTTTAGACTGCTCCTTTAGAATGACCTCAATTTTCAGAGTACCTCCCCTCCTTCTCTGGTGGCTGCATATGGCCCAAATACACTTAGGGAAAAATAGATTTCAGTTTTCTCTGTAGAAGCAAATGTCTCACTCAGTACAGGCAGGCTGTATGAATATGCCAGCAAACTGAGGGAACCAGTCTGATGAGTCCCAGGTGGCCTAGAGTGACCCTCTGTTCCCAGGCAGCCAAATGAGACATCAAATTCTCTTAACTAAATGAGGCATTAATTAGGAGTGTATTCTGATGATTCATTTAAAATGAGATGCTTTATTCTAGTTCCCCTGGACTGACCTGATTCTCATGCCCTGAAACATCTCTGTGCTCGTGTGGAAGGGCAGGACTGTTGTGGCATTCACTCCAGGACAGTCTAGCAGCCCCAACGTCAGGCTCTCCATAAAGGCAAAGGATGAGGCTTTGGAGGTGCAGTAGTCAATGGCACCAGGGATGGCTGACAAGGCCAGGACAGAGTTCAGGCAAACAATGTGTCCATTCTGCAACTCCAGCATCCTTGGTAGGAATGCTTTGGTAGTTTGAAGAACAACGGGGGTGGGGGGGAAAGGGGGAAAAAAAGGTTTGCTCAGCAGAGGTACAACAAAAACTATAGTTACTGAAAAAAATAAGGTGACTCGGAGACAATAAGCCAAACTGTGTTGTTCATTATGCTAGGAAAGGAGCGGGAGAGTACCTTGTTGTTTTGTCATTTTCTGAAAACAGGGAAAGTTTGTGTAGGAACAAAACAAAATCTTTCCTACCACGTAAGTAAGCAGTACCCACAGATAAAGGCCACGAACAGAATGCTTTGTGTGTTTAAGAACTTCTTGTAGAGGATAAAGTCTTCAACAAAGTGATGAAATCACAGCAGCTCTTTTTTTATTATCTAATTCAAAATGGAATGAGTTTCACACTACTTTCTTTCCCTGAGCAATGTAGTCTCATGCTCCTCTGATGTTCCATACACATCATTGTACAGAAAACTATCCTCTGTGAGCTCAGGCTTTCTCAAAAGAAACCAAGTGTTTTACTGGAAATCACAGAATGGGGATACAAGAGCATCAAATATGTGTTACTACTAGAAAAAATAAATTTTTTTAGACTTCTTTCCTCTGGCCTTTGTCCCTCACATTGTTTTTTCTGTCTCCTTTTCATGTCAGACTGATTTTACCAAGCATCATTTAGAAAGACCTAGTAGCAGCCAAGTGTTTACTGGCTGTAATCTGTCACTCTCATTCCCAGTTCTGAACACATGTGACACAAGAGCTTGTCTTACCCAGAACTGTCCCAGGGTGTTTATATGTTGTGATTTGAGCAATGCATCATCATCGCTGTCCATCAGACTCTTACCATGGACCACAGCAGCATTGTTCACCAGGATAGTGATATCACCCACCTGCAAAAAAAGCAAATGACTTGTTACAACTAATATCTCTCCTCATGAATCAGCAGTCACTGTTATATCTGAATATCTATTATTGCCTAAATACATTATTACTTTCATAGCTTTTGACATTCTTGCCTACAGGCCTTGTAATCCTTCTGGATCACTTAAAACAGGTAGCTAGACTTTGTACAACATAATATGGATGGTCACCCTTCTCTTTTCCCAATTTGCCAATATATTTTTTTCCTCATCAAATATAAGTCATTACTAAATCTTGCCCACAAACAGTGTTTGCACAGACACTAACCTTTTCCCGCACAGCTTTGGCTTGCCGATAGACCTCCTCTCGATTTCCTACATCACAAATGAAATAATGGCATTCTGTCCCCATCATCCTGATTTCCTCTGTGGTCTCCTTCAGGCATTTCTCAGTTCGACCCCACAGGATGATCTGCAGCAAGAAACTTTTGTTAGAGTCAAACTGCTTCTGCTTCAAATCTAAAATAATTAAAACATGCTTCTAACTTCAACAGTTTGATGAACATCTTTGATGTGTTTTCACTGCCAGCCCTGTTGCATTGTTTCATTTAAGACTAGGAATGATTTTCTGTTATGTGGGGATGGGACTTGAGTATCATGACGGTAGTTCATCCCACTGCTGATACTCTATTTACAGGTTCTTTACAAGCAACACAATAGCTAACACAAAAAATCAGATCTTTAGCCTAACATGACAAATATATGAAACACTTGGCAAATTTTCTGTATCATGAAATTTCAAATCTATCCCTGCTTTTGCTATACACACACAGAGAAAGATAAATTTATTCTAAAATCACAGACCTTCCTGTATATCTGGTATGTAATCTACTTCTTATTCTACATTTGGAGATAGTACCTGCTCTGCATTAAAACATATTTTTTCAGGGTATCATATGTAACTATTTGCAATGCTGTTTGCAGGCTGGTGTCGTAGATACGTTTCAAACGAGAGGTTCATCCTGATACCGACATTTAAAGTCAGAAATTTCAAG
The DNA here is from genome assembly GCF_000690835.1 of Fulmarus glacialis. Taxonomy (NCBI): domain Eukaryota; kingdom Metazoa; phylum Chordata; class Aves; order Procellariiformes; family Procellariidae; genus Fulmarus; species Fulmarus glacialis. The sequence goes on along the minus strand of NW_009188221.1, from coordinate 10,198 downwards.
CATTAATTTATTTTGCAACTAATATACACAAGATTTTACTTGCCACTCCCATTTAACACAGTAAAAATCATGCACTACTTCTTGTACAAAGAACAATTCTGAATATCATATAGCATGGATTTGATATATAATGAAGACATAACCAACACAACCCTACACCATCTACATCATGATGTCTACACCATCATGGAGATCAGAAATAGAAATAACCTGAAAAGTTACCAGGTTCATTAACTTCCATTGTGGGGCTTTATCCAGTATGATTTTTCTTAGACAACACCACTAGTCTCAAGTATGAGATGGTGCTTCCATCACTGTTTTTCAAACAATCTACAGCTAAACAGAGTTAACGAAAATATTTTTTTCCTTGTATATAACCTTATTTTCTATTTCTTTTAAGCTACTGGAAGGAATATAATTTCATCTCTCTGCTACCTAAGACATCTATATATGAATCAATCTACCCTTTTTTCTCTTCAAGTTAAGTTTTCTCAGCATTCATCATATTATGAATGGTGAGTCACTTGGCATTCTGCAAAAAATAAATTACTGAATGGAGCGTGTTACTGAAATCAGCTGACTGCTCTGTAAGTAAACAGCAAGATCCAAAAGAGAAAGAAGAAAAGGTTGCTACTGCTCACAATTGCAACTGTGAGCACTGATTATGCAAAATTACTATTTAGTACTAAAAAATAAATGAGGACATTTACATAGTCAAATGCAGGTTTACTCTGATCAGGGGACTGGGAAAATGGACTTTGAAAATGCAAACAGCTTTGTTGCTCTCAGAACAACTAATCTCTCTGGTATTTCCAAGCAGCGGCCTTATCACCTGTGATCCAGGATTACAGTTGCTTATCATACCACTGTGTATTGAGTATGAATCTGACTGCTATATTGATTTTTTAATGGTTAAAAATAAGCACACTTTACCTTTAAAGAGTTAATAATCTTGGAGTTTTCCAAAAGTTGGAAGAACAGGGAAAAAAAGTCTAAATTATATCCCTCAATTAACTTAGTAGCAGCAAAAAAATTTAGGACCTGTGGTATTCCCTCCCCACAAGAAATCTCTTGCAGAGAGCTTTAAACATGCTTATTTTTAAGGACTAGTTAAGCTTATCTCATAACTGGTACTAAAACTAATCTCTGGCAGGGTCAAAGAGCTCTTCCAGTGCGACTAGGCAAGGTTAAAATGCAGAAGTACCTGGCTCCTCAACCATTTCCTAAATTAGTTAAATTTACAATTAATCCCATTTATAAATCATTGGCATATCTATGAACATCAACACACACAGACTGATAGACTTATATTCTCAAAATCACCAAAGGACTAACGAGTTGGTTAACCAGAAACTTCAGACCATGTATAAATATGCCAGAGCCATTTCATGGGAAATCTTATCTCAGGGGGAGTAATTTTCAAGGAAAAAGCTGTGACCAGACTTAAAAACTGTAAGAAAGCATATGGTTAAAAATGTGGCTTGTGTATTGGCCTGTCTCAGCATATCACCCTTGGCCATCAGGCTTTGGCATCTACATAAAGCTTGTAAAACTGATGGCTGTTTACTTGCATCTGAACTCAGAGCTAGACCTGGTGATATTTCTTATGCCTACTCTGCAGGCTTGAAGGGAAATCAAGAACATGTGAGAAATTTCACAAGCTTTCAGGAAATATTTACAAAATACTGTTCAACTATAAGCATACACACTTACTTGCTCTCTTTCACAACCTACATCTCTGTGGAAAGGGGAGAAAAAAACCACTACAAAATGTCAACTGTAAGCATCAAGTTTGATGCCCACAGAGTTTGCATCAGTGTGAACTGCAACCTCTTAGCAGGATTGGATCACTCAAATGGAGACACTAAAAAATTAACTGACAAGTTGAATAGTGATGGAAGGTAGGAGAGGAAGAGGAGAGAAAGAGAAATAAGGTGTCAGACAAGGGGAGTAAGGCAAGAACCTGACCTCCTATACCTAGCACTCTAGGGTTTCACACTGCTATTGCAAAATAAAAAGTAGATCACTCACTCTTCACTTTAATCTGTTTCAAACATCCATACAGCCTCCTATTCCCAAGAGTTACCACTGATGCATTGAATGTCAGGAAATATACATGGAAGAATAGTTAAGCAAAGGACGACCTGTCAAAGGAACATCTGTCTGTGATGCAACTCTTGGACATAACATTTTTTATGCCCCAACAGTTACTTTGGGACCCTTAATATCCTACAGGCAAGTCTTGCAAGGTGACCCCATTAAAATCTGGGCCATCTGGGGAAGACAGAATTTGCTGGTTATCCTGCTGACAGCATTAACTTCAGTACTGTTTTTTTTCCATGGGAAGTTTTTGTGTCCTTGATACTGTTCCCACTCAGGTGAAGGCTTCAGCCTGCGTAAGAGAAAAGCAGTAAATAAAAGACCATTCTTTCGTGAGAGGTGAAAGTTCCCTAACGACACAGTGGGAAGTGAGGTTTCCTGCCGTCATTTCTGCTACCTTTTACAGATGGATAAAACTCAAAACTCAATACAACATGCTTTTGGTCCAAATTCAAGCTTGACTGCTCCTACAAGATCATATGAGACTTTCAATTTCTCTCTTACATCTGGCCAAATTAAATTGGCACGGGCTTTCCTCTGGCCTCCTAGGGTATCAGATCTTACGGAGAGACAAGACTTTTAGTTCCTGCATTACCCTCATACTTGAGGCTTCTGTTGCTCCTGAACTCTGTCTTTACAGAGGGCTTTGGCTTAGTGTTTCTGTATAGGCAATACTTCTCTCTTCTTTTCTTGCTTGCAGCAGTTTCATCAATGTTTTTCTAGGTCCTTACTCTACTATTGCCTCCTGAGATTTCTACAAACGTACTCATCAGTCTTCTGCTCTCCTGAATTCACCTCCTTCTGCAGAATCTGCAATTTGAAAATTTGCAGTTTGGCACTCATAAGGTTGTGTTATTTGTAACATTCTCACTAAACCATTCAACTACACAGCATAAGAGTCAGGGATAATCATGCATGGTCTCAATGTTACAACAACTTTTTCTTGCTTGCAGCAGTTTCATCAATGTTTTTCTAGGTCCTTACTCTACTATTGCCTCCTGAGATTTCTACAAACGTACTCATCAGTCTTCTGCTCTCCTGAATTCACCTCCTTCTGCAGAATCTGCAATTTGAAAATTTGCAGTTTGGCACTCATAAGGTTGTGTTATTTGTAACATTCTCACTAAACCATTCAACTACACAGCATAAGAGTCAGGGATAATCATGCATGGTCTCAATGTTCCTGAACAAAAACTTTTGCTCACTGTTGAACTGATGAACTATTGTGGGCCTGGGCCTGTGTTTTGCTGATGCCCTGTGAGCTCCAGTTAGCCTAAAGCTGCGCAGTTGGCTCCTCCCTTTATATGCAAGCAAGTATGGAAACAATTCTCATTTTATTCTTTGCTTAGTCAACATCAAGAAAGGCATCATTTAGCTTTATCCTACCCTAGTTAGGATTTGAGGGCTCTGCATTTGTAAGGATCTAGAGCTGCAGTTTAGGAAATGGTCCATTTTACTAGGAAACACAATTTTCAAAATGTAGACATGGGTCTTGGATTCTGGTCTGTGCCTCCTTTCCTTTTTAAATTTAATTCTAAATTGGCAATAAGTATGTCCCCACTGGAGGCTAAGTCCTGTAAAGAATGACTCTTACAGACACAGAAGTTCCTGTCTGGGACAGAGGAAAATGCAGAGGAATAAAGGAGAACAGAGACATGGTGTTCCTTGTTACACAGCCTGTCAGGATGTTGCACAGCCACCCATTCACAATAATTTAATGGTGGATAGAGGAATATTTAATTTGTGTTTTGGAGAAGTTCTTGGACAGACAGTTTTCCGTCCTGGAAAGAATCCAGCCACTATTTCTTCTCCCCCTTCATCTCTTGTCATCCTCTCCTGCCTGCCCCTCCCTACTGCACTAGACACGCTCTCCTTTCAAAAAGTTACTGACCAGAAAATTGTCGAGGGCAACAGCCCAGCGAGGCGGTTAATCCCCGCTGTGGCAGGCCCGCCGGGATGCTTCCTGCCCCGTGGTTACCTCTGGGTGACCCCAGGGGTTGGCAGTCAGGGAGGCAGGTGGAATGTTAAAGCAATCGCTTATGCTCCAGGCTGCTGGCGAGAGGCGATGAGAGCCCAGGCAGCAGCAGGGTAGGGGTCTTCCTACCATTGGACATACGAAAGAATAGATTTATGGTGACAGAGGAACATAACACGCCCTCCTCTTAATTAAGTTTGAAGTCGGTAACGGCTGTGACATCATAGTTTAGTGCAGATTTTCCCAGGATTTATTCATGAGCAGACTTTTTGCAAAACAAACCTTATCTCTAGATCTCCCCTCTGGCAAGCCACAGAACTGCTTATCTGGCCTTAGGAAAATCATTTCAGCTAGAGTGGCAGGGGCCGTAGAAGCGGCATCCTCCCCCCCCCCCAGGTGGACTTAATCTGCTAATGAGACATGCCCTGAGGTCGGAGGGGAGTCAAAAGGAAGGGTTTAGCTGCTGTTGTACTAAGGCAAGACTTTCTAATAGAGGCCTGCACTGGCTACTTGCCAAAAGCCCCAAACCTGACTGCAGGTTTAAATCCTGATTTTCACCATAACACAAGTGAGTAAGAGTTATGCTTTTGACCACCACAAAATCAGATAAAGCCACTAATTTACATAAACTGGTCTAGATTGAAGCTGCTATCAACCACAATATACACACATGATCTATGCTTCCAGAGTCTTAAGTATATTATTGGTGCAGGAGATGAGGTTAGAGCTAATTTTACATCATTTACAAGGCTATTTAGCTTGTTTGGTCTGATTTTATTGCTAGCACAATTCAAGAACAGCAGCAAAGGAACGTTGCCCTTTTACATCATCAATTAATTTGGCACTGTATCTTCAGCAAACCCGCTGTGCTAGACTTTATCCCTCCAGTGAACTAGACCAGTATTGGAAAGGTGTCCCACAACAAAAGCATTTCTGAGGCAGAACATGTGCCATTTCCTGACACTCCGCTTGGATTATCTGGGTTGTATTTTAGTACAGAATTGTTCACTCAGTCTTTTTCAACACAACAACGTGCATTGTGATTAGCAGATATAACTTCCATTCCAAAAGTTTCTGCATTTTACGATTCATGAATCAATCCTCTGTATCAATTTGAAGACACTGAAAGATTAAAGTGTTGCAGAGAGACACGGAAGTGCCCTTGCTGCCTGATCTCACTATTGCTGCCTCCACAAATCAACCACAACTCCTCGCCACAGATCAAGCAGAGATGGGAAGTAGTTGGTAGGTCAACACATTTCATTCCCCCTTTCAACTTCCTTCCTAGTCCAGTGAAACAAAAGTTGCTCTGTTTGAGTTGGTATCTATAATTGCACAGACTGCTACCTTTGTTCAAACACCTTTCTGCACCCAATACTGAAAGTTCTTGCATACTTTTAGGAAGTACAAAGTGTAGATAATCGACTGAAGTATGTCAGTCTTATCCCCATATATTTACAAGGCCTGGTAGTACTAACTCACAGTTGGTCCTCCGAAGAAACGCATTCCAGTGTATCCCATAATCCTGGCAGGGTTTTGCATATCATGAGAACAGGAGGCTAAATCCTACAGCCTCAAAAGCGTTCATGTATTTTGCTTGTCAATGGCATAAGGGTTTTCTCCTCCACCCATTCCCCTCTCTTGCCCCCAGGGCAAAGTCAGACAAGTTCTTTCAGGAGTTCTTCATGGGAGAGGCATGCTAAAGACAGATTACTGGAAGAGTGAAAGGTGTGGCCGTTCAGTGTGAAAAGCCAATCTTCGCTTTAGAAAGGCAAAAAGAACCTTTTGATGCCTGAAGTAGGTCAAAATACTTAACCGACCCCTTAGTGACACTTGTATAAAAGTAAGCAAACAAAGCAGGCCAGTGGCAAAATTTTCTCAATTCCCACAGTGGAAAGTGAATATCAAAGCTGCAAGGGACGGGTATAAGAAAGATTACAGGTAAGCATGAGGAAATCAAGAGAGTAAGCCCATTTACCTATTTTACACACAAGCTTTTCTAGATTAGTATTTAGAAGCTGTAAAGACACTAGACTATAAGAATTTAATTTAAATTTAATCCTGCCACCATGGTAAACACAAAACACAGACTGGTTTGAGTTAAGGCCAGGAGTAATATACAGTAATGAGATTAAAAGTTAGGTCTAAAGAGACTTCAGAAGGAGACTAAAAGAGTGAATTCCAATTCCTTTAGTCTAGAGTCAGAACTTTTATTACTTTGTATGTTGACTTAGCACTCAATGGGATTAACATTATTCACCTAAACCACCGTCAATTCCAATTGTATACCCTAGTCACCTTTTTTTTTTTCCCTCTGAAGAAAAAAGAAACAGCACCTAAAAAGTCATAGAGAAGTATGTAAATGCCTGTCTCCTATTCAATAGAGGCCCTCCTTGGAAAGAAAATTTGTAATTTTCTGTCTGCATACAGGCATTTAAGACCAGCTCCCTCTAAAGAAGTGAACAAATGCCTACTGTTCTCACAGTCAGGACTATTTAAGGACAGGTGGCCCCATGCTGACTTTTTTCCAGTGGTTTTTCCAATTGCTTTCGTCTGCAACATGAACTGCGACGCCAGACTGCCTTGGGAGCAACACTTTTCAGCTCTGTTGTACAGAACAGTTGAGGAAGGGGAAGGGTTAGGGTTGTTTGCAAGAAGAGGTCATGCAGGAGTCAGCCTTTACAATCCTATTAACGCTGGGACAGGGTCAAATGGAGTGCACGTTCCAACAAAAGCACCAAGTGGCCACAAGCTGTCACCCTGCAAAGGTTCATGGAAGCATTTGTGGGGGAAAAAACGACAGATTTTTAATGGTGAATGTCTGCCACACCATGTGTTGGAACTGGCCTCTGCTCCAGGGAACTAAAGCACACAAAGAACTATCCAGCAATAAAATTTTCTGGCTGCAAAGCAGAAAGAAGTGGCATATCTGGGGGGTGGGGAGAGGGATAAGTTTTTTAAAGTTATGTATTCGAGGTAAGGCTTTGAAGATATCTACCAACAGAAGTATAATACTCCATCCTGTAAAAATAACTAGTGTGCTGCCGCCTCCATTTGCTTGGCATGCCATGCCTATAATCCAGATTCATATAAAAATGTCCACAGAGATCTCAGGAAATTGTGGGAAGGGTAAATATGCAGGTGCAGAAAGCCCTTTTGTACTGCAAGCAGAGCAGACAGGATGAAGGGATAGAAAGTCAGTAAATAACATTTCAAAGGAAAAAAAAAGAAATTACTGGATCTGCTTGATAAAAATGCCATGGTCCAACAGGGCATTTCAACATAGTTGAAGATTTGCTGTTTGCACGTTTTCCTTCCAAAATGCTGCATTACTATTTTTACTTACTGCATATACCTCTCAGGGTAAAGAGTTCTTAACACGTGGCGGATTAAATGTTCACGTAATATAGTTAAACATTTACTATGACAGAAAGTTATGTTGACACTGAACAGTAAGAGTGTTTGTTTTTCTAAAGCTAAAAACAAACAAAAGTTTAGATTATAGGGTAATGTTAGAAGTAAGGGACATGTGAAATTAAAAACGTGGATCTAACACAGTATTATTTCCATCACCTGACTGGGTGAAAGTAACTCCTAAAATTGCCTGGTTCAACCAACAGTTAACTGAAAAGTCTGCTACTTCTTAACTAACAAATTGGGAAAATCAGACCTAACATAAATTTATAGAAAAGAGGAATTAAACAGCTGCAAAATGGTGCCAATAGAACTGGAATTTTTTTTTAGAGTTTGCCTTTATATTTATGAGATGGTTTCTGTAACACAGTGCCTAATCTTGAAATGCTGAGCGGTTTTAACTTCTAGTGGAGAAGGCTGGTCACTGCATCACAACCTTTGAGACAGCACTCAGAGACTCCTAGGGCTGGTCCCCTGAATAGCTTACAAAAGTATCAATTATACTGGATTACCAGTTTAGAGTGAAAAATTGTCAGCTTTAATTCAGAACATCTTCAGTTTTGCTTTAAGCTAAACCATTATGAGCATTTGATCAGCACTTTACTTATTTTGGGGAATATATACAATTCCACTACAAGCGCTATAAAAAATAATAAATACAATTTTATCACTCAGATGCTATACTCAAAAGGTAACTTAAGTAGCCTTCTGATGCTGGACTGGTTCTGAACTTTGGCACACTTCACTGCTATGTGAACTGGAGCTAAGTTTACTCCACATTGTTATGTATATCTGTGATATGTCATTATAGTCCTGTTACCAGTCAAGAGGACTTTGCATTTTGCTGTACTGTCACATCAGCAGAATCCAAAAGTAAGGTGGGCAAAATGGTAAATGTAATAGAAGCTCTGATGAATGAGGAAAGCCACAAAGAACGTTTACAAGCCAGAGGAAGACACAGGCAGACAGACAACCCCAGCTCTTGTAGGAGCATCACAGAAAAGGAAGACTAGGGGAAAGGTTTAAATTTGTTAAAGTGGAAGAAGGCTTGCAACAAAAACAGACATGGAAACCTAAGGATGACTAATGTTTCTAGTGCTGTCATTATAAACTACCCTCCAGAAAGACCTAAAATATGCTCCAGATCATCCATGTGCATAATATGATGCAGCTTTTGACTGAAAAAATAATTTCTCCCATGAGGCTACTGGAGAAGTACTAGGAGTTAAAATAGCCTAGATGAAATTTGTATATAAACTGAATGCTAGCAACAGCTCCAGACAAGCTCCCCTACAAGCCTCCTTTCTTTGCCTCCAGAGAAAGAGAATTGCTACCATTTTAAAATAGTCTAAAAGCTGTCAAAAGAAGCTTTTCTTATAAGTATTTTACTCAAAGAAATAAAGGATACTGCTTAGAAGAAAGCTTCAGTATTTAAATGCTTAACTGGTTTCCTGTCTTTTTATGTACATTTCAAAATGTTATTTTTTAATGGTGACTGTTGCTATGCAACAGGGCAGAATTTCTAAAATCTATTCATCTGTTGTACAAATGACAGTTTTCAGGACATATTTAACTCTCTCAGCCTATTAAGTCAAAGAAGGAGGATGGAAATTGGAGGATCGTAAGCTCCCAGAGCATGCATCCCCCAAAGGGGTAGAGCGCGGCTAAAAAGGGTCTTTCACCGATTATACCAATTTTTTCAATGCACTGTTAAGATGAAGTAGCTACCCTGCTTCTAAAACCGTGAAAAACAGCACAGCGCTAGCTAAATAAAATGATATCTAAATGTAGCAACAAAACTTATGATCATTACTTTTATCCAGAAATTATCAAAGGTTTTCTAATCAGATTCTGCTACAATGGTACTTACTTGAACTAGAGGGGCTGGAATCACAAATCAAGCTCCAGCATATTAAGAAGTTACAGCTCGCTAGAAGCTACCATCCTTTGGATGCAATTGCCTATCACATGCATGCTTTTTAAGCTACTGCAATGCAAAATGAAGTTAGTTTACTTCAATATGAACATAAAATCAATTAAGCTATCACAGAACATGAGATAAACTTTACTCTCCAGTAAAATAAACTATATAAAGTAACCTGGTCAGTAACCTAAGATTTAGCTGAGGGGGCAGTAACATAATATTGATGCACAATGTGTCACACATTCCTTAATGTGCTTGAAGTCGCTAACAAGCACAGCTCTATGCCATAAGGGTTTTCTACCTACCAGTAGACTGCAGAGCACTGGGGAACTTTGAACTATTTCTATGAAGTGCACGAAATTTAGCCCTAAAAAAAGGCCTATTTTTGGCTGACTCCCATTCACTGTAGAACAATCTTTACTTCCACTGAAAAATATTTACAGGTACACAAAAAGACTAAAATAATTGAACTAAGTGACATGATTTGCAGGAGTGCTGACTGACAGCAATCTCCACGTGCATCAGTGGGAAATCTATAATGTATTGTCATCATTGAAATTGCATTTAGAAGCCTAAATCCTGATACAAATAATGCGACTTGGCCTAAATCTCTGACTCAAAAGCAAACCAAAAGTATTTTAACTGTTTTTACTGGTTTTAGTGGCTAAAGAAGCCACCCTGACTTCATGTATTGCAGAATAGTTCATCCCAATTATAGTAACTCCCTTTCAGATGGATCTTTTTTTCAATCTATAGCCAGCATTCTGATTATTTAGTTGCACTAA
>NW_009188220.1:83450-87810 GCF_000690835.1 Fulmarus glacialis | reverse complement strand
GGCTGTGTGGTGCTGAGTTGCCAGCTGGGTTAAACCACGACACATTCTTATCTTAAGATACATAAAGATGGTGAGGTGTTATGAAAAAGCAAAACAGTTCTATATATCAAGAAAAAATCTTGATATACATCTTAATACACTTGACTGCAGACCCTTTGATAGAAGGGGCTACAACTAACTTCATGTCTGCACGGAAGTTCTCACAGTGAATTCTTACCTTGTTAAGGCCTCTCTCTGCTGTTGTAGTAGGAGTGGTAAACAGTAATAATTTGTGATCCAAGGGTGGAAAGCACTGATATTACAATAGACTTACTTTTTGTACAAAATATTAGCAAGAACTATGGCTATTCCACAAACAACTCAAACATATTTATTATATATAGGAAAGCTAAGAATCAGATAGCGGACAAATATGTTACTTCTCATATTACTTTCTGTGCTCTTTCTCGCGGTGGACTGCATCTACCTTTAGCTTCTCTTGTACCTATAAACTGTGCCTGGGAATAATTCTTTAGCATGAAGGTGGTGGGCTCCCAGATGCAGCTGGGAACTGTAATTTTGTTGATAACAATTGTCACTGTGCTGAGTTCCCCTATGGATGGTGTTCAGCAGTGGATTAGTAATTCACAGATCACTTTCTGTTTGGCTTCTCAAGGTGGTGAGGAAATCTCAGTGTAGCGAGGTATGACCATTTGCATCTTCATTCCTGCAGGTCTTCATGCCAGGAGACAGTCACTGAGAAAATATCTTGAGTGTGAGAAGACTGTGCGTTTAGTTTTTGTATATACAAATCCAAACCTAAGTACTTGCTTTTTTCCTCATGCCTTTGAAACTATTTTATTTGGCCCAGCTGGGTTTTATCTGGCACCCATACAAACATATTAAGCAGCGCCAGGGTTTGTTCCTAAACACTGGAACTTGGTCATCTCTACTATTTAATTATTAATGAATCATTTTGGCCTGATCCAGCTAGCAGTCTCTGAAATAATTCCTAGGCATGGTCAAGAGTTAGCATGGGCTAGAGATCATTCTCAGCAGGTAGTTTAGATGTTGTCACTGTGTTTTAAAAGGATGTGGCCAGACTGTCCCCGGTGACCTCAAAGTCAGAGAGTAGACCCTGGGACTCTTCAGTATATCCGTAAAGATGCAACCATTTGAAATCCAAATAAAATAAAAAGAACACTCTTCCCTCTTTTATAGGCATATATGCAGAGATTATAAAAATATTATCCATACTCAGTGTTAAGAGGAAAATATTTAACTGCCTGCCAATATTCCATGGGAGAAGGTGCTGGATTCACACACATGTATACCAAAATTGTCCCCCTGATGACAAACTGCTATCAATATTCTTGGTATGCAGTTGAATCCCAGATATTTGGGTAAAATCATTCCCATGCATAAGAACACAATGCTTTATCAAAAAGGGCCAGTGATCCATGCAAGCCTGCATGACTAACATGGCCAGGACATTCTAGTTTCTATAGCCAAAGGGAGCACTATGGCCAGCATCAAGATTAGTTGCCTTGGCTCCCCCAATTTCAGCCTGGATGATTATATGACAGATGGGTCAACTTGCCTTTGGCATGAACCTTGAGGGAGGATTCATTTGGTACCACAGGTTTATGGTGAAATGTGTTAAAGATTGCTACTGCTCCTCATGAATCCCATAGTTAAGAATGTCAGTTACGTTTTGAAAAAAAACGTGTCCTGAAGCAGCACTGCTTCCTTCTTTCCTTCACCCCTTTTTGCCTCCTTACCTCTTTGTAACAAAAATTCAGTTGTTCTTTTTGAGTCTGAGACATGAGAAGGGCAACGAAGCTGGTGAAGGGTCTAGAGCACAAGTCTGATGAGGAGCGGCTGAGGGAACTGGGGCTGTTTAGCCTGGAGAAGAGGAGGCTGAGGGGAGACCTCATCGCGCTCTACAACTACCTGAAAGGAGGTTGTAGCGAGGTGGGGGTTGGTCTCTTCTGCCAAGTAACCAGCGATAGGACGAGAGGAAATGGCCTCAAGTTGTGCCAAGGGAGGTTTAGATTGGGCATTAGGAAAAACTTCTTTACTGCAAGAGTGGTCAGGCCTTGGAACAGGCTGCCCAGGGAAGTGGTGGAGTCACCATCCCTGGAAGTATTTAAAAGACATGTAGATGAGGCGCTTAGGGACATGGTTTAGTGGGCATGGTGGTGTTGGGTTAACAGTTGGACTTAATGATCTTAGAGGTCTTTTCCAACCTTAATGATTCTATGATTCTATGATTCTATGACTTTTGCAGCTTGGGTAAATCAGTTGTTTCTAAATCGAAACTATTTATGATTTTTTTCACCAATATGACAAATGAAAAGTGTTTTTTCCTAAAAAGTTTCATAGAAAGTTGGTTTCTTCAACTTCTTCTGACAACTTGGTCACAACTTGGTCTAAAACTCCAAGATGTATCGGTGGATTCTTCTAATGAAGGACCACTCTTCCAATCTTTTTTAAAGAGCAGGCATGTTCCAGTTGAGCTGAAATCAAGGCCATGTTTTAAAATGTTATAACTTCTAGATTTTGCGTTGTGAATGCATACAGAGCAAGATGTCCCATACCTTTTTCTACAGCTGGAATTTATCTATCACTGATAAAATGGGCAATGATTAATGGGATGAAATTTAACAAGTCCAGATGCCGGATTCTGCACGCAGGATGGAATAACACCGGGCACAAGTATAAACTGGGAGAGGAATGGCTGGAGAGCAGCCCTGCAGAAAGGGATCTGGGGGTGCTGGTCGACAGCAGGCTCAATAGGAGTCAGCAGTGTGCCCTGGCAGCCCAGAGGGCAAATCACACCCTGGGGTGCGTCACAGTACAACCAGCCGGTCAAAAGAGGTGATTATCCCTCTGTATTCAGCATTGGTGTGGCCTCACCTTAAATACTGTGTGCAGTTCTGGGCCCCACAATTTAAGAAGGATGTGAAGGTCCTTGAATGCATCCAGAAGAGGGCAACAAAGCTGGTGAAAGGGCTGGAAGGAATGTCCTACAAGGAGCAGCTAAAGACTGGGTTTGTCTAGTTTGGAGGAAAGGAGGCTGAGGGTTGACCTCATTGCTCTCCACAGCTTCCTGAGGAGGGGACGTGGAGAAGGAGGTGCTGATCTCTTTTCTCTGGTATCCAGTGATAGATGCATGGGAATGGTTCAAAGCTGCACCAGGGGAGGTTTAGACTCGACATTAGGAAGCATTTTTTACTGAGAGGGTGGTCAAACACTGGAACAGGTTTCCTAGAGAGGTGGTCAATGCCCCAAGCCTGTCAGTGTTTAAGAGGCATTTGGCCAATGTCCTTAATAACATGCTTTAACTTTTGGTCAGCCCTGAAGTGGTCAGGCAGTTGGACTAGATGATCATTGTAGATCACTTCCAACTGAAAATATTCTATTCTATACTATACTGTACTATACTATTCTAAAATCTCCTTCTACAGCTACAGCAGAGACACTTTTTGAAAATGTCATCCATTATGGTGGGGAAATGTATTTGAATTCTCTACTTTGTGTATTCAAGGTTTACAAGTTCCATCTAGTGAAGTATTGCATTTCTAGCCATTCAGTTTCTCATTTGAGTTTGGATCAGATTGTGAAGATGTCTATGTACCACCAGTTGGCAAATGTGTGGTAAGATCGTCTGCAACAGAAACTGAATATAAGTTGCCAGATGAACCAGTAGAAATTACCGCTACTTGACATTAATCATGTGCATACAGAAATTTTCTTTTAGAGACCACATTTTTGAAAGAGAAACTCCTGATGTCTAAATTGGAAGCTTAGGGTAAGTCATTAATGGAAAGGCATCAACAAACTGTGAGTCTCACCTCACATAACACTGGCAACCAAAACCCACCAGGTATTCGTCTAAGCATATCATGCTGACTGCTTCTAGAGCTAATAGAGAGAGAGTGAGTCCACAGGGGACTGCTTCCTACCTTTCTGAGATGCTCTCATATGTAGTACTGAGTTGCAATCTAGAAGAACTCCTCTCTCCAACTGGAGAAGGGGAATCTAGGCACCTATATTAAGTACCTGATGTTAATTGGATGTTAAAAATTTATATGGCTTCAATGAAAGTCTGGGAAGGTTCACAGAGGAGAAATCCATAGGGGTTTCCTAATGTGTGGATAACACGAGTCAAGAATTTTATTGGCCACAAATTGCTGAAGTATGTGATAGTTCTCAAGTGGAGTGCTGTCTAATCTTGTTCTATGTTCTATTCTTCTCAAGGCACCTGCTTTGGGACCATTTTTTAGAGGCAGGTATGGAGATATATGAAGATGGAGATATTTGATCAGGCCCTATAAAACTGCTCTTTCTTTCTGATCCGAGCCTACTGGTTTGTGCT
>NW_009188220.1:79758-83419 GCF_000690835.1 Fulmarus glacialis | reverse complement strand
TTCCCTAAAGCTGAGTGATATGGGACAACACATTGCAATACATCGATCATATTACACTTATTTGGCAGTGTCTGAAATTATGACCATTGTAACTCTTGGAGTTAGACCATTGTAGAGCATGTTAGTCTAACGCTGACTCTGCTTGCTGTTTCTATCATAATGTTGGCCATTGTGGAAAAAGTCATTACACTGTAAAACTGATGTGCATTTACACCTGCTGTCTATACGACTGTTAAATGCAAGTGTTGCCTCATTTTGTAGCATGTGTCATGTGTGGGTTGAATCACGGTTCTTTGGGGTGGGGGGGGAACCAGTGATTCATTTGTTTTGCAGTTATTTTTCTTTCTCTCAAAATATGACTCAAATGCCTCAAAATCATTGGAAAGATACTCCAGACAGAATTAATCTAACATAATGCTGATGTCTGAAATGTAAAGGTCTACCTCCGAGCTACTCACCCTGGGCTCCTTTTGTGGTCAATGGAGAAGAATAGGTATCTCGAGGCTGTAACTGATCTGACCAAAAGTAGAGCGCTCAAGTAGGTCAAATGAATCAAGCCTGAATGTGTCCGTTTCCTTCAAAGGCAGATGTAGATGTCTACATTAGAGAAGTCTAAAGTACTCCGAGTGGTATTCCATCCATCAGAGGTACAAGCAATGCTCAGCTAATTCACAGATTATTCCGTCTGAGTTCCACTAAGATCATAAGAACATAAGAGAGATTTTACTGAATCTCACCATCTATCTCAGCATGCTGTCTCTGACAGCTGTCGAAAAGCAGATGCCCAGGGAAGAGCCATAAAAACAGGGCAAACATATCATATTTCCTCCAGCTTCTTTCCCAGCCTCTAACCATCTGTAGCTTCAGAACTCTCTAAGCCAGACATGTTTTTGATGTGTTCGGTAATCTATGAATGTGCCCCATCTTCTTGCAAACCAATGTTAAAGACTTAACCGTGAGCAACATCCTTCGGTAAGGAGGCTCTCAGCTTAACTGCAGGCTGTGTAATGAACTTCCTTTTGTGTGCTTTGTTCCTGCCTTCTGCTAGTTTCATTTGAAACAGAACAAAGCGATCTCTGGAAGATAGTTGGTGTAGAAAGGCAATCTGCTGGCTTTCTCCAACCTGAAGCGTGCAAATGTTGGTGATGGTAGAAACCTGCGTGCTCCAGTAATCTATGCTAACTTTTGTGTGTTCTTTCTGGACACCCTAGCTGATGCTAAGCATCTAAACTGGGTGTCTTGAACTACAGCCCTACAGACATTTCTTTATCTGTTGTTGGAAAAAGATACTGAGGTGTTTTATGTTAGTTTCTAGAACTGTGTTAAAGCTAAACTTTCCAAAGAGTGTCTTGTTCTGCTCTAATTTCAGTGCAGTGGAAAGTGGTCTATGCTCTTTGGGATGTGACACTGCATGTTTTATCTATTCTTAACTAGTATTTTGGTTTTGTTTTCAAATCTCATTTGCCAAAATTGCAGTTGTTAAAATGTCCATCCTTTTTGTTCCATTTTCCATCCATTTTGTTTCCATTAAAATGCTGGCATTTATTCGCAGTTGTTAACCCAAACACTTGCTTCACAATTGGACTTTAAAGCTCAGTAAAAGATGGAAAGTTAAAGAATGACAAACAACTAGGCCTGGCACGTGGAAAATTTTGTGAGGATATTCTGAAGTAGAAGGAGAAGTAACAAACTAAGTCACTGTGTCTGGGTCAAGGGCTGAGAACAAGATTTAGTTAGCCCCATTGCAGAGCGTGGCAATAAAGTTAGACATGATCTATTGATCATGAAAGATGTCTAGAGAATAATATGTAAGAGAAATGTAAAAGTAACTTGTGTAGAAGACAGGGAAGAGACAGAAAGGAAGACAGCTAGATGTTTTTGGAGATTGAATGCAACAAGACTGATGACCACAAAGCAAAAAACATTACTTTATTTTCTTGTACTGGGTTCACTTACGAGGAGAAAAAACTAGAGTGCAGCCAAGTCATGCTGAAAAGGAAAGAAAGCGTATGAAATAAAGGAAGAAAAAAAACTTGAGAAGGCCTTGTAAAGGTAAAAAACCAAATGTGAGCAAATGAAGACTGTTATTATCCACCAGGTGATGTTAGCTTCTGAGGCTTTCCCTTCTCATCCCTTTTCCCTCTTTATTTCTCCTGCTAAGAATCAGTTTCCTACCTGTTCTACAAGACTTCTGTGACTTGCCTCCTCCTTCCTGCCCTCTTTTTGACCCAGCTGAATTCTCATGTATCTTCTCTATCTCTGCTAATTTCCAAGTCTCTTGCTGCAGCTTACAAACACCAGACCTTCAGTCAGCGCCTGAGTACCACATTTCAGGGCCATGAGCAAAGCCTAAAAAAAAAAGTGAATTGAACCTCCATCTTCACACCAATATCTCACGTACAGACTGGTTTGGAAAGCTTTGTTCCATCTTCTGTTCCTTCGTGATTTGCTCTGCTTGTATTTTCATGTATCTGTGGTCAGTATACAAAATTACTGAAATCTCCCTTCAAAGCTTAACTTCATGATAACACTGCCCTTTAGTAAATATTGAGAATGATTTTGTAAATTTTCAGAAACCACACAGTATTTAATAAAAAATTATATCTGAGTTACAGACAGCAACAAGATTTTTTCATCCTTTAAGCCAAGAGAATTGTTTTCTTTATTGAGAAATGTAGTTCCTTTAGAATCCTACTAATTTTTGTAGCCTAATTTTAGTCTTGTTCAAATTGTTAGAATGTTTTCACATAATATTAGAATAAGTGGCAGCAGATTTCCATTATTAATGACAAACTGCAACAATGACTAGCTAAAAGCAATTAATGGAAGATTGACAATGGGCAATGAAAATAAATTAGTTAATTCAAGCTACAGAGCAAATGCTTTCGCATAACCAGCAGCATCTTCAAAACCAGGGTAGATGATCTGCAAACAGTTCAAAATTCTCCACAAATACTGTTTACAGCAGACAATGTGTTGACAATCAGACAAGACTGAGATTAAATAGGGTCTGCCCTTATTTGTTATTTTTGTTTGCCAAACATTCCTTTTATAAAATACACTATATTTGGTTTTATTTCGTTGTTCACACATCTCACATGAGTATCACTTCTTAATTAGCAACACTAATGAGGGCATATGATTCAAAAATCATATTAAATACTTTGCTGTTTAAACAGCCTACATTTACAAATATCTTAGCAAAACAACCATGTCATTCAATATCAAAATACCCTCATCACCTACTCTAAACCATCTTGTTCTGAAGGAGAATATATTTCAGCATCGTATTTATGAAATAACAAATAAAGGAATGTCTTCAATAGAAAAAGAAAATATTCGGTGTCCAAGGAAAATAGTTGCTACTCTCTTTTCTATTAGGTGAACTAAAGAAATACCAGTTGAGCTAAATCCATAACGGCTTACACTATTACCATCACAGAGAACTTCTCAGGGGTCCATGCTGGGAGAGACGAGCAGTGTGCTCTGTTCCCAGGAAGGAAACTGTACTTTCCACATGCTGAAATATTGTTTGACTGATACAGTTCCTTTTTTTTTTTTTTTTTATTGTAGTAGGAAAAGACAAAGAGGAGTCTGTGCAGAAAAGTTTTGCTTTTCTGTTAACTTAGGCCCACAGAAATTGGTATGAAACTTTCTCACC
>NW_009188220.1:55240-79746 GCF_000690835.1 Fulmarus glacialis | reverse complement strand
ACTTGCACTGTATTTAGTGACAGACAAGCCAGGGGTCACAAATTTTACACCTCTGTCCATATATTTATGGTCTCCGAAGTGGTGTCTACTACCAGTTGTGTAAGGAAATAAAATCACTCCTACAGCAGGGAAGGGATAATGCTGGCAATCTTGGTGCTTTAGGCCATTTGACACTGGACATGTATTTGGTATGTGTAGCACTACCAGGGGGGGGGGTTTGTATCGCTGAAATGTTTAAATGATTTTTTACCGGTAAAAGTAATGCTAGTGGCATCCCTTCAGAGAACAGAACATCAAGAAATTTTTATATTTATTGTCTGGAAAGGGAAATTACCTTCTCTCCATCTCTAAATGTTTCCACTTCCTTGCATGGGATAGAGGAATTCATTCTGCTATGCCCTTTTTCTGGAGATAAACTTGGGGGCCAGTGACAAAAAATGGGTCAGGACTCCAGAGTCCCTGGTCCTGACAACACTAGCTGCAGAGAAAGCAGGACAAAAAAGCATCAGGAATAAAAAGACCAGGGAAACGATCCAAATTGTAGCATGGTGGTAGGCTGAAAAAAGCATTTAAATGTTTCCCTGAGCTTTGCCTACACACTCTTATGTTCACCTTTAAGCTAAAGAAGACAGTTCATAGTATATGAACTAGTATATGTTCATAGTATATGAACCTTATAGTTCTAGGGGTCTAGTGAAGAAGACAGTGAAGAGGATAGTGTAGATGTTTTGGTCTGGTTTAGTAATTAACTTTAACACAGATACTTTAAAGGTACTTTCAGGAAGCTCCTCTTTCTCTTCTTCCCCCTTGGCTTGTAAGAATCTCTACTTTTCTTACGTGGTGAGGGCTGAATCCTTGCAGGCTCTCTGTTGGTTCCAACTCCAAGGTCTTTGGTTCCAGCACCAACCCAGTCAATATTTGATCTTTAGCTTGTTCATGGCTTGGAAAGCATGTCAGAACACCACATTTCAATTTTTTTGTTCTTTCAGTTCTTTGGTAAGACCTTGCTCTGGCATTAGTTAATCTCCTGTTTTTTGTATCTCTTGCTCATTTAGCTTGCATACTCCTGGAAGCAAGGACAGTCTCTTGCTGGCTGTGTGCGAAGTGTGTGGACCACCAGAGGCTCTAAAAGAGGTGGTAGCAGAGGCAATAAAAACAGCCAGGTAACTGACTGTTCATTTACGGTAACAGCACTGCCTAACAAATAGGTATTTTTAAACAAAACCAACTAAAAGTAGATTTTATTTCAATGTTTTTATCAGCTACTTCTTCAATTACTCAGATTTAGGTTTTCATGAAAAATGGAATATTTTGACAAAATAATAATGCTAAATTTAACAAAAACTGGAAAAAATGAACCCATTAATTTATTAAATTAGAACATGTATATCAAAAATTAATCTAGTTTTAGTTTTATAATTGTATAATATGATGAAGTAGTCTAGAAGAAATATCTCAGTTGACTTTTTTGACAAATAATTCATTGTTATTATAGTAAGTCTTTTTTAGCTCATAATAAGAAAAATAGCATAACTTTATAAAAATCCAAGCTACTTGGTGCTTTTATATATTTATTTAGAAACTTGGTGGGTGGGATTTATATCATCTAACTTCAATCATCTATAAATTAAGTGTCTGTTCTGGTTTGCCATCTAAGTCCTTTTTACAGTCGATGGCGCATGAGATGTTTTCAGAAGTTGATTCTAAAACTGGTGTGATGAAACATTGTCTGGAGAAACTTATCTCTACAGTTTTTAGAATATGACTAAACTAAATCAGACATGTAGATTTTAGACATTTAAAATACAGAGAAATAAATTCTAGTTACACAGAAAACCAGATAAAGCTGGTTTCACCCAACTGATGAATGCCCTTGGTGGCATATACAGTCCTCAGTGAATTAAGAATCTGCAGCCCCAAGAT
This sequence comes from Fulmarus glacialis, assembly GCF_000690835.1. Taxonomy (NCBI): domain Eukaryota; kingdom Metazoa; phylum Chordata; class Aves; order Procellariiformes; family Procellariidae; genus Fulmarus; species Fulmarus glacialis. The sequence goes on along the minus strand of NW_009188220.1, from coordinate 77,823 downwards.
TAGGATTAGTCTGTACATGAGACATTGCAGTATATTTAGTATATTTTCTGAATGCAAACTATGGCTCCAGTTCTGAAAAGTCTTACCCACCCATCAAACTATAAATATATAAATTGGCTTCAGTGTTTCTGTGTCTGCAAGACTGGATCTATGTCCAATCCATGCAACTCATTGGGCACATTTGAGCGTGACTGCAAGAGAGCACAGCTCAGTTCGCACCATTTTCAGATAGGTTGGGCTTTTGCTTCCCATTATTTAAAATGTATGGCTGAATTCATATTCACTCCAGTGTTGCTCTGCCATTTTGCTGACAGCTGTAATTTATCTGCCTGACTTCCTTCATTTGCAAGTCTTCAGAAATATCTTTTTTTTAGCCCTGGTATCAGAGCTTGTTTTCCCCCATTTACCTCAGTCAGGCAAAAGGATTTCTGCATCGAGCAAGTGGTTCAGGATGCAGTCCCCATCTCTGAGAAAATCTGCTCTCAAATGGACAATTATCCACCTTAGAAGTTCTCTGCCAGGATTTTATTGAGGCATATGGCATCTGATGGTTCGACCTCACGGCTGGAAGGTATGGACACTATTGGAAGGGATATTTCATAATAGCTTGAGTCACCCTTGCCACCAGCATTATTAGCATAACCCAGACTGATATTTAGTATTCTCTTTGTAGCTATAAGCAAATTGTATAGCACCTTCAGTGAACCAGGTTCCAGACCTCTGAACTCAACAGGAATTTTGTGGCTGAAATAAGATGGAAGTAAGCATGGAATGCAGTTTCCAGTCTGTAAAACAGAAATCATGGCCACACTTCAGCAAAGCACTTCTGCTTAGTTTTAGCCACATGAATAATTCTTTCTGCAGGATCACTGCTCTGCTTAACTCCAAGCATGTGCTTAAATCTTTGCAAAATCAAGGCCAAGAAGTTATCTCTCAACTGTGTTGATATTTAATTATTTTTCTGTATCACACAGATGATAGAAGTGCTTGATATCGTGATAATAATAATATAATAACAACAAAAATAATAATGCTATGAAACTCACTTTGCTATTATTGATTTAATGTGGAAGGCATTCATATCCTTTATAGATGGACTTGCATAAATCCTTACAGAGATATAATGTTTCTCTCTGAAATGAAAATTCAACATTATCTTGTATGCAAAATATATAATAATTTATATTACACATCTTAGGTTACCATGTTGAAAGCAGATTTCCAAGGCCCTGTCTTAATCTTCATTTTTCTTTTCAACAAGAAAACACATGCTGGATATACAAAGCAATAATATAAAACCAAGCAACAACATGAGTCAACACAAACTGATTATTTGCACACATTTTCCTGAATTCTAATTGCTTTCAGTGTTCTCAAAACACCATTAGATGGAGAAATAACAACTTTCATCATACAGTAAAAGGCAATTACACCAACTTGGAAAAGATACCTTGGGAATCTTTGTATCAAGCTTGACTTACTCTGATGTTCTGCAAACGTGTACCAATCGCAACAGTTTTGACTCAACTCCAACACAAAATAGAGCTCCCTGAAGTTCATTGGAGGTAAAGCTAAATTTTCACAGTCGTTCCTTCTCGCCTTTAATCTATTAATCATGGTCTTTTTAGATTAAAGTACCAGAATTGCTTACATACCCCATCTTCCTTATTTCCTCCTCCTCATTTTCCTATAGTCTTTCTTTCTTGTTCTATATTTAAACTCCATACCCCTTTCCAGCCTTAAAGTATGCAGTGCATCCTACCTTCCTTATCTGAACCTGCTTGTGAAACTGGGTAGCCTGGTTTGTATAAATACTCTCCATACCAGGAGAGTATTTCTGAACAAAATAAGTTTCTGCCTAACTGCCACCTTCAACACAAGAAATCGTGTGCTTTATCATGGAATGAAGCGATGCCTGAAAAGCCAGTCCAAGGTTATTCAGTAGAGTAATTCAAGTGGAGCTGATGGGCAAAAAAATGCATCTGGGATCAGAAGTCCCAAAAAACTGGGAAAGCCACTCCTTGCTGTTACTTGGAACAGCCATGAGAGTGGTCACTATTGCTTCCAGGAGCAAAAAAAACTTATTTAAGAGACTCATTAACCCATAAATCCTGATACCTCCTTTTGCAGAAACAGCTATATAAGGCTATCTTTGCTCTACTGTACTGGTCAGAGGCAGAGATCAGCTGTATGGGCCTCATAACCTGTGCCAACAGCAAATTATTTTTCTCTTCTACAGAGGCAAAGTAGGTGGAGGAATTATAGAGTCTCTTACTGGGCCCAGTTTACCACTCTAAATTATCTGTCATTAGACTCCTTATCTGCTTCGCCTATATCAAAAAACATCTCTATGAACACATTAAAAAACATAAATGGACATTGTATCACTGAAATCAAGGGAACTCGCTGCAGACTGTGACTAGAACTTGTTTACATTCACTCTTAATACACCAGGTAGCAATATAGACCAGGTAGGACTATAGACCCAGGAGCATTGCGTGGATATCAAGATGCATCTCAGCCTTGGCACAAGTCCTGCAAACTGGCCAGCGAATGCATACTCAGTCTGTTCTATTCAAGCCTCGCTGGATTTTTTGCATCACATCATACACAATTTATTTGCATGCTGTGGCTTTGGATCACTGTCAGAAACCACGTTCTGATTGAATGTCTGACACTGGAAACTGCAGAAAATTCTCTAGATTTCCTCTTCTGCCAAACAAAATTTCCAAATGGAAAAAAAGAACATACCATGAACAAGTACAGTCCAAAGGCATGATTCTAAATGACATGGAGAATGCATGACGGCCCTAATTTCTTGTTATTAAGTAATTTGGAAAAATACAGGCTTCCTCTCTTACTGCTTTCCTTCTTCCCTTCCTCCCTCCCTCCAACTTTTTCTCCCTCTCTCCTTCCCTCTTTCCTCCCTCACCCTCCTCTCCTTCCCTCCCTTTTTCTCTCTGAAACATCATGCTCTATACAGTCAGATTTGCTTTCACGGTAAGGATTTTAAAGCAGTTGTTACACTATGTAAGACAGGTTTAATGTAAATAGTAATTAAAACTTAAAAAATACACTCATCCTTCTCCTGTTGTCAACTGTCTTTTATTATGGACTCTGTATATACGATGAAGCAGAAACAGACAAGTTTCTTGTAGGATTAAGGTAGGATTTTTCAAGCTGAAAAGCTAAAATGCATACCAAAGCTGCAAATCATTGTTATTTATTATTTGTTTTGTGTAGCCTTCAGGATATCAAGACACCTTGTGGTGGACACAGTAAGCAAAACCCTTTCAAACAGAATCCAAAGGTTTGTACAGCTACTTTCAGCAAATATGTAACAAAAACACCTTCAAGATCCCTCAGTTCCTTCAGCTAATGATGAAGTAAATAGCGGACCCTTTATTACCATCCAAAAAAAAGAAAAGAAAAAATACTACCATTAGTAATAATGTTGTATTACCTATTCTGTAAAGTTCCCTAGACGTGCAAAATAAAGAAGAGTTTAACCAAGTGCCAAACTAGAGAATGAAAACTTCTGGTTGGATTCTCTAGTGTTCAATAAAAAAGAAACCTTGTTAGGGTCTTCTTGTGGAGTGGAGTCACTCAAAGTTATGAAACTTACTGGGTTTAAGATCTTTGAGATCTGTAGACTGATATCAAGCTTCACTGAAATTGGCCCGTGGGTTCAAAGTTATTGGGAGAGGGCAAACAGAGAGACATGTTCATACACACTGTCCTCATGTAAGTCTTTTTTCTCTTAAAGAAACAGGCTAAAAGACAATCTTCCTCCACAGACAAAATTATGTGATGAAATAGAACAGTTTTAAACTGATAAATAAACATGAAGACAAGGCAGCAGTGAAAGAACCAAAAAATCTGATCCTGCAAAGTTGGGTTTATGTATTTATTTATTTACTTTATGTCTTTATATAGGAGAACTAACTTTCCTAAAACTTTCATAAAGCATAAAGCTTCAATCATCAGCATCACCTCACCTAACTCTGGGAATCTAACAGGTAAGTATTAAGGCTAAGCTAACCTTCTAAGCTGCCTTTGTAGGCAATGAGAAATGCGTGGCCTCCAGAAATCACACTTACTATGGAGTGATTAGCTCCTAGGATTTCATCTTTCTCCAGTCATGTAGAAGGAGCTAAAATGAAGAAAGAAAAAAAAATATTAATCTCCAGTTTGGATGCCTAGCTTTTTGGATGCCTAGCTTTTGGATGCCTATTTAAAAAATATTAATCTCCTTTTTTGGATGCCTAGTTTTGGATGCCTAGTACTGTGGTCCCACTTGAAAACATAGCTTTTTAAATGGTGAGATCTAAGGTTAGTTGCATAGGGTAAATCTCTTCAGGATCCATTTGCCAAGCAGCTGTGTGTTAATATATATAAATACATACATGCATATATTACTGTTCTGTTTCTAATTATGACCAGACTTTTTCCTGGCATCAACACAGAGTATTCAAAAAAAGTTTGAAGGAAGGCAATTTTTCAGTTTTACATTGCCTTATAGAGGAGTATTCTTACTGAATTAGACACATCGATGAGTCATACATCCCTGGGAGTATTTAATCTGAAGTTAAGTTCATTATGATTTTATCTGCCCTTCATGTTTCAGTTTCACTTGTGCTATATAATTTTGTACTCAGAACAAGTATGTGTGTTGCAGGAGCCTGTCGTATGACACAGTAGCTTTGGGAAATGGATAAGAAACACTCCAACCTTTGCAGACTCCCAACTTATTTAGAGCAGCTTGGGATTTTTCCCTAAATTCATTGGCTGCATCCTTCAACCCAGAATATTACTAATCAGTAGCTAACGACATTTTATAAGTATTGCACAAATTGCTGAGTGACTCAAAACATATTTATGCAGGTAGCTCTTATTCTCAGGAATATTTTTCTTTATATTTTGGGTGGGCTAGCTGCAGACTCAGAAAAATATGCCTGTATACATTCTGTGACAAGCAGTTTACATGCATGGGATTACTGCAAGGGATACAAAATGATCATAACTTTGTTTTTCTTTTTTATTAACATTTCAAATGCCACAAAACTATTTTTGAGAAATGTTTTCTGCGTTGCGCACAAGACCATGTGTGTAGCATTACCGATACAGTCACTTCCCTGTCTATATAAGAAGCAATAAACTGGTTTAACCACAAGCTGACTCATGTCTTTAGTCCCCTCAAATGCCATGTTGTCATAGATGCAAACAAGAGTGATCACTAGGAGGGATAATGACAGCAGCACCATCCCTGCAGATTCAGGGAAGGATGTTAAGAGACATGGGTTTCAGACAAGCCACTTCCACAGCCATCCTTGGTGATGGCTGTTGGCACCCTGGTAACCTGCTATGCTTTGCAGAGTTCTTAGAGAGTAAAGCGAAGCTAGTAATGAAGGTGAACAGGGGTTTGTACTTGCTATTGTGAGAAGAAGGGGAAAAAAAGACACCTTACTAGTTTCAAAAAGAGTTTTTTCACCTGTTAGTTACCACATGTAACTGGCCATTTTATTAGTGCTGCAAGGACATACCTCTGGGAGGGAGGGTTGGAGAACTGAAGTCTCCTTTTCATGAATCATGGTCCTGGTTAGGAATTGATTAGATTATAATGGCAACTTTTTCATGCCTCTTCTTATTTTTCTGATCAAAACCCCCTAATTATTGAATGCCTTTGATTCCAGTGAGTCCTGCAGATGCAACTTACTTCTGAGACTGTGGGCTGGCACCTGTGACATGAACTGGACTGTTAACTAGAGTTGATCCAGTTTCCAGTAAAGTTAGTGGCAAGCTGCCCACTGACTTCAGCCAGCAATTGCAACTTCAGAAACCATGTCACTTCTGATGATGCATGAGATGAAGAAGCATGGGTTGACTTTCGGATCCTAAAACTGCGTATGTGGGGTTGATAGCTGGAAAAATAATCTGTCTTTACCTCTAAGTATGTTACCTAGCTACCTGTCTGTCTATCTATCTATATTTCTCCTGAAGCAGATTTAGAGTGGTTCTTCACTCTACAAGGCTGAACATCTAATGGAATATTTTGTTTGCATGTTATTTCAGGGATATTGTGAGCATTTTGTCTTTGTCAGAGACATTAGCATTATATTTATTTTTAGCCTTCAAAAAATGTGTCTTATTTTGGGTCTTTTCTCACACTGCAGCCATTGGAGGGATAAGAACCTAATTTATAGGAGTTGTAAGGACTAACCAGGCAGAATCCTAGCCCCACACAGCTACCCAAATAAAAATGGCATTTTACTGGAATTGTGCAGCAAAGTAGGCATTGTGGGTTCCAACCTGAAGTTTATGTCTTTTGTTCTAGTTATATACTGGCTTACTCTCATGTATGCTAAGCATTTTCACTGGAGCTGCTACATTCAGGCATCCAAAGTGTTCACAGGTCACAGCCAACTTTGCATTCATTCACTTAGGTGGATTGCATTTGTCCCTAAATTCTCCCGAACCTCACTTTTTTTTCATCACTTTGTTTGAAATTGCACGTGCCTTTTGCAAGACAACCCAAGTGACTTAGCCAAAGTGGTCTTGATTAAGTAGTAGTCAATATGACCTGGTAACTGTTGCCTTTACGTTGTCACTAGTAACTTTATTTGGGAGGACAATGGTGGTATTAAAGGTGGAGCAAAGCAAAATAGCTTAATGTTCTCAGGGCTTTATGTAGCAAACCATTTGTGTTCATGTATGTGCTTGCATCTAAACAGATCTTCAGGGGAGAATTCACAAAGGCTAATTTTGGCCTGAAGAGGTGGATATTTCTGAGCTGCCCTATAGTCAGGGAGAAGAGGGAGAGAGACACAGGTTCCTTCAGGGAGAGATTAGGGAAAGCCCCTTCCAGAAGAGTGTATTTCTCTCCTCTGACCCAACAGAACCAATTGCTGTAGGCTAGCGTTAGCCTTTGTTGACACCACCCTTAGAGTGTTTGTTGTTAGCTTAAGAGCTGGGATAACCGGACCTATCACAGGATGGACTTTTACCTGGAAAGTAAAAGTCATAACTCATTAAGCCTTTGGTCATGTGAAAATTTACATGCACCATTAAAGGCAATGAGATTACTCACAGTGCATAGACATCACTGTCAGGGCCCTGAGTGCCATCGGTTTTAGTCCCAGTTTGGAAAAACTTATATATATATGCTTAGCTGTGGGCACCGTGGATAGCAGAGCTAGTTTGAACAGCTGTTTATAAAATAGTGATTTGTCAATAACAAAAATACGTTCTAGGAAAATAAATTTGTCAACACATCTTGCTTTGTGAAAGGTTTCTCAGGTCCAAGAGAGAATTTCTGTCCAGCTATAGGTATGCTGGAGAACAGCCAATAGCCCAGGGCTAAGGCATTCACCTGGGACGGGGGAGACCCAGGTTGTCTCTGCACTGCCTGATTCAGCCCACGTGTTTGAATTTTTCTTCCCCTGTTTCAAGTAAGTGATCTGATGCCTTAGTTAACCTAACGTGGGGCATTTCCCTCTGGAAACTCAAAAAGTCTTCAATTACTTCAAAAGGAAAAGGAAGCAGATTTAATTATAAAGCAGCTTAGTTAGGAACGCATTCAGATTTATTTTTACATTTTCCATTAAAGCATAAAGGCTTTTATTGCTACCAGCTTGAAAAGCCTGTTTTTGGAAAAACAGCCTGTATAAGAGTACATTTTCAGGTCTTAGCTAGAAAAAAACTGTGTCCCATTTTCTCACTGCGTATTGTGTTCTCTCTGGCACCTATTATTTGGTAATTTTCCATTAATTTTGAACCACTTTTTATCCATACCTTTCCTTATTAGTAAATTAATAAATGCATTAATAAATTTATAATTTATTAATATACAAATTCAAAGTGGTTTTAACCCATTTTACCAGTTTTTACTGGTTTTACCAGTCAAGAAGCACTTATTTACTGAGAGTTACCACACTAGATCAAATTTTCATGCCACATTATGACAAGAAGGCATACATCATACGCACCAGTCCTAATAGGAAGTAGCTAGCTTAAAAAATTCCCATATTTTTCATAAGATGAGAAAATAGCTTCCCAGTATGTTCTTGTAAGTGATGCTGTTGCCTCAAAAAGGGCAACTTGCAGTCAGTAACACTAAGGAGTTTGCAGTGTGTTTAATGGAGAAAGTAGTTCATGTGTCTTTTAAAAATAAATCACAGATGGATGAAATGCTCAATAAGCAGAAACTTCATCTGCAAAATTTTTTATTTTTCCAAAGTAACGGAAAAAGAGAAAATAATACTGACAACCTATTTGTATGACTCTTCCTGCTCTTTATAAACTGCAGCAATGTATTTCTTTATTTTAATTCCAGTAATGCTTCTTTTTCTTTTAAGGACTTAATTATTGATAAAAATGGACAGAGCGGAACATGGATTTGGTTTGAATAACTGCTAACTTGTTTTTGATTAGCTTGGCAATTAAATGTAATATTTCACATACAGTGTTCTGCTTCCTGCAAGAACAATAAAAGCATAGTTCAGCAATATCTCTAACTCCATGGTGTAGTAAAGGGATATTATAAGAGCATTATTATCATAAGCAAGACAATAACTTAGTACTTTCCATAGAGAGTGTAATTTCTGTTCAAAAATTAGATAAAAAGCAGAGTATTCTTCCTTAAGGGCATATTTTTTTTTTTAATGGCAACATCTTTTAGTTATCCAACAGAAAGCAGACACACTCCAAAATAAATTGACGTGTAAAGTTTACAAAATTGTTAGTCATTCAATCCTCAACAAACCAGCTTTCTCTCAAAAAAAGAATTCATAACACTGGTCCTCACTTATGATGCTTTGATGAATATAATAAAAAAAAGCTGACTGACAAAGTACAGCTGGTATCAGTTGACCAGAACCCAGGTCTTCCTCTTCTTGGAGCATTCAGACTAATAGCTGTGCCCCTTCTTGCTCGCAATCTTTCCAGCCCCACTGAAGTGGTTCCCAATCATCCTACAACATCAGTTATAGTGGAGTGTTTTCTGCACCACGCCCCGCACCCAGCTCACTCATTCATCTTTGCTGACATCTTTGAGTGTTCTCCAGAGAGATATGAAGTTTACTTTTGATACCTCTCAGTAAAGTGGGTCTCCAAGTGATTAGGTTTGTAGATAAGTGAGGGAATTTGGACATTTTTCTGCCTAATTTCTGAGAGGCTTAGAATAAAGACCCAATGAGACTCAAATAAAAATGAAGGTGGGAATGCTCCAGGGAACAGCCATGAAGAAGAGCTTTAGACAGCATTGGATGTTGGTTGAGAGAACCCAAAGGCTGGTAGATGTGGGTTGTAATAGGCCTGAAGTCCACCTTGAGTCAATTTTGGCTCTAGCGCTTGCTAGAGAATGAAGAAAGAAGGAGGAAAAAAGAATAACGAGTGGTGATTTTAAAATAAGTTCAAGAAGATAATTTCAAGCGCAAAAGTATCTCTGTTACCTCTTTGCCGTCAAATACCTTCTGAACAGCGAGCCCTGTATTGCTAAGAAGTCTGCACTGAAATATGGACCCCAAAGGCCAGACGCTGATTGAAACGTTCAGATATGAATCCTGAGCAATCCTACAGACCTCAGCTAAGACACTCCATATTTACCCTGATTAACTGTTATTATCCTCTGCCTCTACAAAAACAAACAGCTAAGGATCTGTTATTGCATAAGGCTACAAATGCTGTGTTCGCGTGCAGTTCTGAGTAGATCATTAAGGTCAAGTGGCTGAAGTTGAATATATATACACAGGTTTAAGGCTCTGGGCATAAATTGTCATTTGCACTTGTATTTAGCACATAGATTAATACTGCAGTCATCTCTCTGAACATTAAAGCAATGCATTGTAATGCTGAACTGATAAATCAGCCTGTAAACTGATAAATCAGCCTGCAAATACATCCTGAGAAATGTTTGTATTGCAAAGGACAACTCTGCTGCATTCTGTCCTGCAAATAGAAGTGCTTTTTAAAATAAATGGGCCAGATTTGTTGGTATGTGTAAATCAGCAGAGTTCTGTGATGTTAACAGAACTACACGGATTTCCGTCAGCAGAGAATCTGACATTTTTCATAGAAAGTAATGACTATTTATTTACAGTTTCAGCTATTAAAATTCATTACTTGGAAATTCTTAGGCTACATTTATTGAACAGAAATTATTGCCATAAGGATGTTACTTTAATGACCATGTACCTAGCTCTCGAAAAAGCCTCTGCAGTTATTTTCCCTTGCTGCATTTTTTGTTGCTTTGTTTACTGTTGTTTTAACCATGTATTAGTTTAGCAATAATTCAGATCTCTAAGGTTTAGAAGCTTAGAGATTGGTATAAGGGTTGCTGTAAGACTATGATTTACTATCTGATTTTGAAAACTTAGTAAAGCAAAAAAATACACATATGTAAGCTATTTTTTATTGCTTTTTATGGAATGAATGTTAAATATTAGAATTGTCATTGGTTTTAATGGCAATAGCTGCTTTAAAAAAAATAGGAACAGAGAACCTGCATGCTTTCATTGCTTAGAAATGCCCTTGTTAAATCTTAACATATTGTTTCCCATATTTGAAAAAAAAAGATTTAAAAAACCCGATAATGAGCTTAATTTTACCATAAAGCCTGAGTAGACACCACCCTGTAAAATAAAGCACTTTTAGAGCCATTTGCTGTATGCTATTGATGTTAGTTATTATGTAGACTGCACTCTGAGTAAAATTACCTTTCAAAATTCTGTTTTAGAAAGAAAATAAAATCAATAGTACATCATAACTGAAAATCTGCAGTGAATCAGTAAATACAGTTCACCTTGATCAATAATTCTTATTTTTAAATTTATTAGCAAAAGGAAAGGTATAATCTGAAAAACTGGGTTAAACGGATTAACTGGGTTAAGAGAACTTTTTTCTTGCTTTTGCTTTGTTTCTTGTAGTTTCACTGTTTCTAGGATGTCCATTATTTTGTGCATGAGAACAATGAAAGGTTAAAGTAAAACTTTAATTGTGATTTTTCGAATAACATTTGAAACAATGTAAAAATATTGTCCATTTTACTTTCAAACCTATCTCCTTTTCATTCTATTTGTCTGTCTTCATGAACGTGTGCATGTGTTTGATATAAATGTATCATAGACTCAAATTTATTCAGTTCTACTATAATACTGTTCTCTTAGAAAAAACCACACTACTAAACCAAACCTCCCACCTGTTCTTCTTCAACTGACTAAATAGAAACAACAAAGGCTGATTTTATGTACATTCTTATACATTATGTACATGCAACTTATTTTTTATGAAATCGTATCGTGTTGTACCCTATAGAAGATTGTAGTCTCCGTACAAATGTTACATACACACAATTCTAAACTGCTGTATGTATTTTGCAGTTTGCCAGCTGTCACAGTACAGATAAGTGCCACAAAATCCTACACCACATCTTTGAAGTTTTAGTTTTATTTAGATTAAGCAGTGAGAATAATTCTAGTAGGGAAACACCCAATTCTGAATGCACGCCCTATAATCTTTTCTGTTTAAAATGACACCATCTATACTTAAATGGCTGGATTAATATACTAAATTATTGTTGTGATAACTCTTGTCATTATTTTCAATAACAATTAAAAATTACCTTTCAAAAAACTTACATACTGCCTACAGTCTTCTCAGTGAGTGTGATTCTGAACACAGCATTATCAGACCAGATTGGAGATTTCATGTTACTTTCTGCATTTCAAGCCTTAATATTAAACACTTTTCCTTGCCTAGTATTAGTTTCATATGTTAATATCATTTTTTATTAACATAATACAAATATCACTTGCAGTACTACATCCTTCATTGCTAGCGGCTTTCATATCAAATGTCACAGCAAATTTTATTTTCGCTAATAGATTACGACTTGTACATTGTATTAGTGAAAGTGAACATTATTACAGGATGACACTAAAATTAACGAACATACTGTACAACAGCACATAACGCTCTGCTAAATTACCTACTCCTCCTGACCCACTCTCTATCCTATCCCACCCCACAAAATGCTATCAGAAGTTCTGTTAGATATTTTATTGCTTCTTTGGAGAAAACTTCACCTTTCAAGAACCTCACTATATCCATTGTCAAAATATCACATTATACAATTCACTGGAAGTGAACTTATTGCTAAATACCCATTAGGTTCCCAGGAGATGCCTTACATTAATTGTTTAGTGAAAGCACCCTTAGGCTATCGCTAGGGAAGAACATTAAATGCATAAAAAGAGAAGTTGACAGAGATCCCTGTAGAACAAGATACATCTACTGGCTTAAAACTTCTCCATGAAGAATCCTGCAAGTCGCTGCTCAAAATGGTCATTTTGGGGGTTATTTTTCTTCCTACTCCTGCAAGCACAAATACAATTAATCTGAAAGGAAAATCAATGCGGCATCAGCAGAGAGTCTTTAAAAAGTGGTTGTGAAAAGGCAAGCTAGGGGCGGTAAACAAGGTGGTAAACAAACTGTAAAAAAAAAAAAAAAAAGAAAAGGTTTTGGACCCGAGATGTCTGTGTGGCTTGTGGAGATAATAACAAAGAAAAAAAAAGTTGGAGAGCAGAGAAACTGCAGAACTTGTGCTACAGATGAAACAGAAGCTAAGAAAAAAGATGGTCAGGAGAGATAAGAAGGAAAATGAAGACAGAAAGGAGAGACGAGATGCTCAAATGAGCTGTGTATTCAGAAAAGTTGTAACTAAAATGTTAGCTAGCTGATCATGAGCAAGAAGTCTGGTTCAGAAAGGAATGGATTTTAACAGCTAGACACATCATATTTTCCTATCTGCTACATCTTTTCTACCGTGTCCCCTTAACATTGTTCTTTTCTCTAATTGTGATAGCTGACAGATCTCTTCTTGATCATTTTGCTAATACCATTTCATCTATATTACTATACCTTTTATTTAAAACACCTCTGAAACGAACCTATATTAAGCCCTGCATTTTTCTCATCATTTTAGGAAAACAGATTTTGGGGTTTGGTATTGCTGCCAAAGTACCACAAGAGGGGGCACTAGTTAAACAAGACGCAATAATGTAATTTCGCCTTTTCTCAGGGTTTTTTCTTTTTGTCACTCATAAATACAGAAAAAATACTCTCTTGCCCTGCTGCACTAGAATATGATGCTATTATGTTGAGAGTATTTATTCCTATTGGGATAATTAATGGAAGAGTAGCTACCATGAAGATATATTGTAAAAAGGGACACAGAAGACTACGTGTCCTCAAAAGTAATTAGCAAAATAAAATTAAGGTTTTGTTCACATCCCCCTTAAGAAAAACATTTACCTAAGAGGAAAATCAAATCTTCTTTGTTTTGGGCTGAGTCTTCAGATCTGTTTAGAATCAATGTTTGAAAACACAGGGCTCCTGGATATTGAGATGTGCCTATATTTTCAACTGTCAGTGCCTCATAGCTTGGGTAGTCATTTGTCTTTGTAAAAAGTATAGACGAATGATATTACTTCCAGTTTTATTTTTATTTGGCACTCATTTTGTGCAGGTGCAAATGCCTGCAAGGCTGTAGAAATCAAGCATATGTACTTTGACGCTTTTTACTAGCTGCTTATCTTAGGGGCTTGTATGTCTGTACTAAACATGTAAGCACCTCAGTCTGTTAAGGATTTTTCTCCAAACAGCCCAAGGAATTAGGAAGTATCATTATGTCTAGTTTTATATTTGGGGAGCTAAGGGAACCAAGGTCTGGAAACTCAAAAACCTTCAGTTCCCACTGAAATCACTGGAGTCCAGGCAATCCCATATATGTGAGTAGCTGAGCCTAGATATTTTGCCCCAAACCACTGGAGATGTCAAGAAACTGAAATGAGGAATCCCCAGTCCTAAACTGGAAGATTAAATTCTTTCCCTGTAAGCAAAATACCTGGCCCTAAACGGCCTCTACTCTCATTTGCCCTAGCTTTATCAAAGTGCAGCTCTCCAGGTTCACGGCCGAGTTACAGGGCTCTCACATTTCCAAATAACTGATGTACATTTAGTGGTGCTGTTCCTAATACGCAATGTGAGAAGAATCAGAACTCACTTTTCCAGCTCTTCCAAGGTTTTATGGCTTTTTCTGCACTAAAGTTGCCGAATCTGGCTAAATACAACACTTCAGACTTAATCAGGTTACTGAAAACTCCCTGGTGCATGTTCCCACCAGTCCACCCATGTTAAAGATCTCAGTAAATGAGGACAACAACTCAGGAAAAGGGGAGTTCTGTTTTCAGGTATTGCCGTGGACTTTGTCCCCAAACTGCCCCAGTACAAGAATTATTGTGCACCACTAACCAATTTCTAGTTTGGTTTACTGTGGAAGACCAACAGGCTATTGAATGGGAAACCATCCCTCATGGTGCATCCGATCTCCAGTCATGCTGAGCAACACTGATGAACCCATTTCAGTGCCTGTACTGGGGAGTCTCATACATTTCTCATGATTAGATTAAAATAGGTTTGTTTAACTCAGCACAGTTTGTCCAGCATGGGCAAAGTTGCAAAAATGGCAAATATCTCTCATGAAAAGGCGCTAAGCTGATGAAAAAGAAAGGAAGACCAGTGGTTTAATTTTTAGCTTAGAGCTTTAGCAGCGAACAATCAGCTCCCTGTTCTATCACAGACCATCCTTGTGATCTCAGCTAGATATCTCCAGAATAGCTTAAGGGATTGTTTCACAGGCAGCTTGAGTTGAATTAACTGTTCATGGCAACTGAAAGGATTAGGAGCTGTTTCCTCTGTCACTCACCTTGAGCCAGGCTTTATGTACATCTCACGGCATGACAATGCCAACTCAAGCCTCTCAAAAGGCTGTAAAATAACCTGGCCAAAAAGAAGCCAATTCTCATTAGATTAGTGAGCTGAACCATCTTGCTGTGCAATTGGGTGAGCAACATTGAAAGCTGATGGGAAGAAAGGATTACAATGCTGGGACTGGGGATGAGCACAGGGAAAAGCAAGGGAAGGAGAAGCAGGAAGGTGGCCATACATCTTTGTCAGCAACAAGCCATGGACTTGTCTCGGTTGCCTGTGAAACACATCTGTGTTAGGCAATCAGAGCACATAATGGATGGACCCTGAGAATGGGAACCAACCCTCTGACCAAGGACTGTCACCAGCAGCCAGATGGGAATGTGAAGAGGAGGGTAGCTTTCATCCTTATGGTACCCCAGGGGTGACCTGGCTAATCAGAATCAGCCATCCATAACCCTTCTGGAGTGAGGGACACTCTCTCACAAGTCTCCTTTGGCAAAGGACATGATGTTTCTGTCTAGAAGCCCCGGGCTAAGAGTATTGACTCAGAATACGGGGTACAGCTCTGCTCTCTATGGGGGCACAGGGTATCACCATTCCTACCTTCCCAGTCAATCCCCTAAGCACCAGGCTATATATTGGCATTTCCAGAATGAGGTGATTTGATGAATCAGTTCCCAAGGTGCTGTCAGCTGAAATTTCTAAAAGGGGTTGATTCTGTATCAGGACAGGCTACAGGACATATATCAGGACAGGCTACATTGTCCGTTGGGCAACATTTTTTGACAGTGTGTGGTGGTTTAACCCCAGCCGGCAACTGAGCCCCACCCAACCGCTCGCTCACTCCCCCTGCTGGGATGGGGGAGAGAATCAGAAGGGTAAAAGTGAGAAAACTCGTGGGTTGAGATAAAGACAGTTTAATAGGGAAAGCAAAAGCCGCGCACACAAGCAAAGCAAAACAAGGAATTCATTGACTGCTTCCCATCGGCAGGCAGGTGTTCAGCCATCTCCAGGAAAGCAGGGCTCCATCACGCGTAACGGTGACTTGGGAAGACAAACGCCGACACTCCGAATGTGTCCCCCCCCCTTTTTCTTCCCCCAGCTTTATATGCTGAGCATGATGTCATATGGTATGGAATAGCCCTTTGGTCAGTTGGGGTCAGCTCTCCCAGCTGTGTCCCCTCCCAGCTTCTTGCTGGCAGGGCGTGAGAAGCTGAAAAGTCCTTGACCAGTGTAAGCACTACTTAGCAACAATTAAAACATCAATGTGTTATCAACATTCTTCTCATACTAAATCCAAAACACAGCACTATACCAGCTGCTTTGAAGAAAATTAACTCTATCCCAGCTGAAACCAGGGACAGTGCCAGTAGCTGAGCAAACCAGGGAGCACCATGCTTGAAATGCTATCAGATTCATGGTCTATGGCGGATCCATAAGATGACTTTTGGAGGAGTTGCACATGCATCAGGCTCGGTGTGAACACAATCCTTTTGACCAGGGGTGGATATGGGCATGCAAAGAAAACTTTCGCATGAGTTAGAAAAAAAGTGTGTTACTATACAATATTTGAGTAAGGATATTAATGGTGTAAAATGCAGTCTAGAGGCTTACTACACTGTCTTGTGGGTGATATCCCAGTATATTTCCCAGAATATAAAAGCACAGGAATTTGCATCAGATCAAAAGTCCACTTAACTTGATGTCCTGCCTCCGATTGGTCTCACAGAAATGCATACAGAAATGTACCATTTCCCCTGTCATGTCTTCCTAGATTCTGGGACTTTTCTTGCCTGGGGATGTTGAGAGACAAGTTATAACGATGCCCCTGATGGACTTTTTTTTCATGAATTCATCTCATCACTTTTTGAATCCACTCATCATTTGGACTCCACAGCACACTGTGATGAGGATTTCCACAGTTTAACTGTGTATGGCAAATGTAATTAGTTTTGCTTGTTTAAAACTAGTTACCAGGGAATTTTGTTTCATGCCACCTAGATTTGTATATTATAAGAAACAATGAATAAGCCTTTCCTATTCACATTCTCCATGTCACTCATAATTTTATCTGCCTTTAGCATGTGAGAGGAGAAAGTTCAGAACGGGTTTATGTTCTTTTTTCCTTCCCTTTTTTGTGGTATAATGCGCTTGTCTCTGATTTCCAACATTCAACAGCCTTTTATGGTTCCCTTTTCCTACTACCTCCTCCTGTGCCACCTTCTCAACTGTGTGTGGGACAGTGTGATGATCTTTCTTCCAGGGCAGTTAAGGCTTGGAGCATGAGGTTACAAAGAAAGATTTCATGATGTTATGAATCATAGAATCATAGAATCATAGAATCATAGAATCATTAAGGTTGGAAAAGACCTCTAAGATCATCAAGCCCAACCAAAGGACTATGGATAAGGTGTTGACTTCTACTGGAGCCCTACCATCAAATGATCCCTGATAGAGGACATAAGCCCTAAGAGGCAGCTCACTGCTACAACCTTTTCTCTGTCATGTTCCCTAAATATACAATATTCTCAGTTACCTTTACGTGAATTGATCTGTGGAATTTCACACTTCAATATCGGGGAAAACTCATGAGTTTGGAAATGGGGAAGGAAAAGCAAAACTGCAGTAAAATGAACCATTCTAATTTCCTGAAGTGGGACAAGAAAATACTTTAGGGTAGGAAATGTGGGGGAAAGGAAAGCGATGATGTTAAAGATGGTCACTGGAGCATTTCCATGTTAGTCATAAGTTAGTATGGCTGGGATCAGTCCAACCTAATCTGGAAATCTGTTGTGCAATGTCTATGTAAGAATGAGTCACCTGAGAGTCTCTTTAGAGTCCAGAGAAAGAAAGATGCTCTTCTTTTGTGTTGGATGGATCAGAGGAATCACACCTTAAAAGTGTCTACATCATATATGGAAAACCTTGGTTTAGTCCCTGCTTCTGCTGGAGGGAATTTGGCTAACACCTCCCTGTTCAACCCATCAAAAGCAGGGGAACCCGAGGTAAGGAGGAGGCAGGAGATGGTGTGACCATCTCCATGGTGTGGTTATTTTGAACATAGTCCAGCCTGATAATGTGCTCTAAGAACACCTCCTAAAGCAAGATCCTCAAATAAGACGGGGAAGAAGGCTTAATTTGTGGATCCCAAGAGCCGTATAGGTATTGACTTGCTGAATTCTGTTAGCATTGAGACACTGTGGCACAATCACAATTAGGCGGTGAGAAAGCTTTACTGCAGAATATTGGGAAGCTGGTTCATTTAATCTAAATTTTCCTCATTTTAGGATTTAGGCACCTGAATTTCATGTACATCACTAGCCGAAACTCCCTCCTGCCATCTACTTTTCTGCTCTCTCTTCATGTAAGAACCTAGCCCCAGCAGTAACCACCATGTTTGGTCTTCTGGGAGATTGCTGCCAGACCACTTGTTTATGCTTCTCCAGTTTTAGACAAAAAACCTACTTAAATTCTAATTTTTTTGGAGCAGTCTGAGAAATATAGTTTGCCTGCTGTGGTGTCTCATTTTTTTTCTTGTAATAAGTAATCTAATGATTACTACATTTGTCCAGAAAGCAAACAGCCAGGGTTCTACATTCTCTCTGGCAGGAGAGGGTCCTAAACCACCTTTCCTCCATTTCACAGGACTGTCCTCATCAGCAGACATTCTCAAAGGGGAACCATCCCCATTTCTGAAGGTGACCACTGAAAACTCGAGAATGAAAAAGTCCTCAAGCCATAAGGAACCCAGGAGCCTGACTCCTAGAAAGGGGACAGAAATGAGGTGATGGACCCTTCTCCCAGGGGTGTGTCCCTTGACTGTGACCACAACATAATTTTTAATTATGGGATAATTGTTTTGAAGAGTAGAACTGTTGCTAATAGTATATATGTATATTTAGAGAGAATAATCCTTACTCTATCAGACACTTATTCTAACTTAGGTATGAGTAGTTGAGCTCCTAACAATAGCCACGCATCTGCACCCGCATTTTGATGCATGAAGTTCAGTTAATAGGTCTGGTTTTTTCCTAATCCACCATGAAAGTCTTAATGACCATGTAGTTCCTGGGCCAGTCTGGTGGTTTAACACTGACTTATTAGTAAATACAGAGCTTGGCTAAGTGAGAAGGTCTTCTTCATCAGCTACAATTCCAGTTGTACTATTTCCTTATGGTCATCCGTATATCACACAGAGCATCTGTCACTTCTTCCTCCTGCCAGGCTACATTTCTTCTTGAGTGTAAAAAGATGTAAAGGTAGAAGATTAAAAATGGACATTGTTCAGGCTTTTGAAGGGGAGAGAGTTTATGATGCCAAGTCACATTATTGCAATTTCCAGCCATGTAGTGATAAATGTTTTTGACTCATTCCTCTCTGAGGAATTTCCTCCTCTGGAAAGGAGAGAGCTCACAACATTCTCACAATATTGGCTTAAATTATTGCCATTGACTTGACTCTGATTTTCCTGAAGTTTTTTTTTCATAGAAAGACTGAGTAATGGAAAAGAGCTCTACTCTGAATTGTTTTTAAGACTATGGTTTAATGACAAGCACAAATCAATCTAGTCTAAGTCCATGCAACTAATTAAGGGAGCAATTCCTTCAGAAGAAATTCTGGAGCAATTCTCCTGTTCCTTTTCCTTACCCTAAATTGGCAATCATGTGGCTCGGTGACCAGGTGGATCAGAAAAGCACTGGATGAAAACTATGGATTTTTTTCTCTCTCTTTTGCATTCAGAAGAACTATTTTCCTGATATCCTCATTCTGATATTTCAGGAGGTCTGTGATGCCACAATGGAGACTGTTGAGAGCTGGTGATTAGCATGCAATCTTCCCTTTAAAAACAGCCTTAGATTGCCTTAAATTCACTGTGAAAATAAACCCTTTGTTTAGGACAGTGAATCTTGTTCTAGCTCTGCATGCATCTTACAGAGATACTTCACTGGGACTTAACTCAGTTGTGCGGGAACCGTGATCGAGATCACGGTTCCCAGGATTTAAATGCTGAAGACTGATCTGGCAAAGACAAAAACAAAACCTAGAACGACATTTACAAGGAACTTTGTAAAATATCCAGCTATTTTCCTTAAAAAAACATTGTTTACATTTCAGAGGACTCATTTCTCTAAAGCAATGTTTACATTTGGGCATGAACTAATTTTTACTGCTGAACATCCACTTAAAGTGATAGCTGAAAGAACCAGACTGGCAGAGTACCACAGGGCTGAGACCAGTTTCGTCTGTGTTAACAGAGTGCACCCCAGCCACATGGATGGATGTGGCTTCTTTCATCTAGACAAAGCCATAATAGTAGATACTGGGAGTATCTACCAATAGTAGATGCTTCTAGTTGCTATGGGCCACAGCTCCAGGTCTTGTCCTCCAAGAACACCAGTTCCTTGGACAATAGGGTGAGGAATCAGCTCACCAAATTCAAACATTTTCAGCATAGAAATATGAATCTGTGGTACTCATTATAGTGTCTCTGAGTAATCGGCGGAAGGAAATAAGCTCTCTAGGTTGTTACAGGTTTCGTCTTAACTCAGGTGTCTAAAATAGGCCATGCGAATCAAACTGAAGAACCAGACTGCACACTGCTACCAAGTATATTTTCTGCCTTTTATCTGCACTACTGCGGGAGAAAAAAATCTGTCTCCACAGTGCTCAGATTGGTAGGAGCTTTTAGGATTCAATCTGCTGCATAAAGAAAAAGACAGAGGGAGAAAACTGTTGGTTTTATGTGGTATTACATACATTTGGCTCCATTTTCATGTTGATTGTATATATAAAAAAGGGGAAAAGTAAATAAACATGAGGAGGATAATGTCCCAAAATGAGTTTTATCACAAGTGCCTCCTGCTGGGATTTGAGAGCAAAACCTTCCCTCAAGGGGACAGAATAATATCATTTTAGTTATGGCCATATTCTTCATTTGGAACCTCCTCATCAGCATGTCAATGCATGTTATTCACTGCTTGGAGAGACAATAAAATCAAAGGGCCCATCTTTAGAAAGAAACACGCATGTTACCAACGTTTACACTACAGAGATCTTGGCCCTTAATAAAACCTACATCCAGTAGCGTAGTTATCAAATGGAGTTGTGCTCATTTTCTTTTATACGCAATGAAGGGGCACAATATATCTTTACCAGCAGCTGGGAAATTAATGCTACAACTGAAATGACATTCCGCGTCTCAATGAATGATTTCCTGTGGGGTTCGGATAGTGGCTGTGACGAGAAGAGGTGTGATAATGGATCTAAGTCCATAATGCATTTATCCCCAGGTGCACTTGCTCAATCTGTTCATTGTGCAGCTTTTTTTGGGCTTAGTAGGACTTTTAGAGTTTTATTTTGCTGCACTGAGGCAAATGGTTATGATTCACTTTTAAAAATCTATGAAAGGGAGGGTTTCTGTGCTTGTGAGATGGTGTGGAATGAGATTGGGCTTCTTTGCTGCTTTTCAGAAAGGAAAGACTTGAGATTTTTCAACGGTAATGCAAAACAGAGTTGTGCTACCATCTCTTTTTAAGATAGGGAAACTGAGGCACACCACAATAAGCCTTCAGAGGCAGAGGCAGGTTGCTAAAACCCAGCTTCTTTCCTGTGCCATTCCTCTCCTGCAAGGAGAGCAAGACTGCAGGAAACACGTCTTCTTTTACAGCTCAAGTGCAAGTCATTTCCAAGCATGCTTCGTATTAAGGTTTACCTGTATTAATAATTGAAAGAGGGCTAATACATGATTAATAAATATTATAAGCATGTTACAGTCCCAAGAAACATTTCTCAAAGAGGACAATAAGAGCTCCAGCAGATCTTTTAGGTAGTAGGTTGTATGTCTGGAGTTTACCCCATTAGACTATTCAGTAATCTGTATGAAGGAATTAAGCACTTTTGAAAACAACTCCTTAAAAACAGAGTTATAATGCAGTGGATTTGTCTTCTGTGATGAAGGAAAATATACAGGGAGGCAACAATGTCTTGAAATGAAATATAGAGAATCTTAATAAAATACGTTAGGCTGATGGAATATTATAAATTGAAGATGACTGGGGGGGGGGGAAGCTGTCTTATGGCTTATATTGTCTTTCTTAACAGGGAAAAAAACCACCTGTTTTGCTTTTCATTTCATTTAAAGAAGATGATGAGGCTGCCACTTGATTATTTCTCTTTTCAGTATTATTAGTAAATAATGTTAGCACACTATTATCACAAGCGCATAGACACTAGATAACTCTATCGCAAAACTATTACTATATTCTATTATCAATATTAGTGGTATTGTACGTCTGAAAGCTGGGATGTGAAATTTCTGGGCAGAGGGAGCTTAGGTTTTTCTGGAAGGCCCTGCACAGCTCTCCACTGGCTTGGAAAACTGCACAGCCCACATCAAAGCTGCAGTAATGGGAGAAGAAAACACAAATCCATTGGCGCCCTGTGTAACATCTACCTTTGGGTTCCTATGGAGCTGAGTGCTATACAGCCATGCTATACATCCAACCTGCAGTCTCAGTGCTGGAGGTGCAGAAGTCTAGAGCTGGTGGCATGGAGAAGGCACTCATTTCTCCATCGTGCTTGGTCCCGGCATGAGCTGACTCACTTGGCAGTGAAAACTCCTCTCCTCTGTCTCAAAATCCCCCCATGGTCCATGTGCTTCCCCACCTGCCCGCAGGAGGCTTTGCGAAGCTGTTTTGGGGGGGGGAGATGCTGAACCCCTAACACCAAAGGCTCCTTCAGGACTTCCTACCTCCCGAAATGCCATGGGATTGCTTGGGAAAATATTGTAAAAAGGCAATATACAGCAGAGTTCCCTG
>NW_009188220.1:0-55204 GCF_000690835.1 Fulmarus glacialis | reverse complement strand
CCCGAAAATCCAGGAAAAGGGATCAGCTTCTGCTCCTACCCCCAACCCTGCAGGAAAAAAAAAAAAAAAAAGGTTTTTATGGGGAAAAAAAAAAAATCTGCAATTATCCAACACCAGACAACTTTCCGAATCCAGCTCACCTAAGCTATTTTTTTTTTCCCCCCTCCACGAACAAAATGAATGCTGCAAGCAGTCACAGTGCTAATGGTCTTTTTTTCACACCGTTTCCCCTTGCTCCCCGAACCGATGGCAGAACTGCAGAGACTTCAGGAGGCTCTTCATGCTATCACTTCACAGGCTGGAAGGTGACAGCTTCGCCAGGGACTAATGCAGGGCGACATAATTGAATGTGGCCTGCAGCAAAGCAGCTGCCTGGAGCCACTGTTGATTGTAGCTGTCATCAGGTGGAGCTTGCTGCAGTAAAATACGGGCCGGAGGAATGCGGCTTCTCGCGTGGTGATAGCTTATTTACTCTTATCCTGCTACAACAGTTTTGTGGTTAATAATTGTCAGGATCGCACTCTTGAGTGAGCACAGATGCTCAAGCTCTGAATCATCAATAACCTAGTCTCGGAAATTAAACAATGGCCCTAATATTCCCATTTTCTGGGTGTATATTGCCTGTTTCAGCATGTCGTCCTCTTTTTTTTTTTTTTTTAATGGAGAACCTTAAATGATTTTAGAGATATTTCCTACGCCTGTTTATTTAACTGTCACAGGATGTGGGAGAAATATAATCTGCTAAATTAGGCATGAAAAACTGTACACAAGGAGAAGGCTCCCTGATTTCTGCCTTGAAAAAGAAGTGACTTTAATTACAAATTCAGATAAAGAAGCAATCACATCTTCCATTTATACAGCTTTTTTCATTTCAAAGGATCTCACCACAATGAACAAGCAATAGGTTTAATCTTTTCTCCTTTATTTGGAGATTGTGAAGTGTAGAAAGAGCATGAGAATATTTCATATGAACAAGACTGCAGGATGTCTCTCCTAGATGCAGTAAGTAATGTATATCTCAGATAACACTGATCTTTGCTACCTAAATCCTGCTTAAACTCTTAGTGGAAACGTATGTAAGCCCCAGAATAAACTCAGTCTATTTTTTTGATTCCTACTATTCATAAGCTATTTATAACACATTATAAACTGTATACCATATTTAAATTTAGTATCTAAATATAGCATGTTCAGTACCATATACCAAATACAATAGACATTTAGTACTTTTAGGATACCATATTTAAATTTAAATATAAAATACAAACCTTGGTCTGTGTTAAATATGTGTTAAAATATATACAGACCGAGGATGAAGATCCTGCAGCTCTCAAATTATTATGTGGTTGTGCTGATAATTTATTACTCTAGTTAAGTTTGAGAAGCGTCATCTTACTTGTCATTTGCATTTTAAAAATAAATCACATTGGTGTCACTGGCTTTTAGACACCCAGTGTTTCCACATCAGTTGGCAACTGAGGAGCTGCAGAGCTGCAGGTACACCAAAGAACTCAAAGTGAGTTGATTAAAAAAAAAAAGTAGCAGAAGAAGGGATATTGGAGAAAAGATTTGAAAAGAAGAATTGTCAGCCTACGCCTGCTGGATGTTTTGATTTGGTTGCTTTGCTGTTTGTACCTGCTTGGCTTCCTAGCAGATTTGCTTGCCGGGGGTGATGGCAAGGGGGTCGGCTACGTCTTCATTGCGGTGTCGCACACATGTTCCTTGCTGGGACGCAGGAGCGGTGCATCCCTTTGGATGTTTTCATGAGGTTCTGTCCAGCCTGTAGCAGCTGGACCAGCCCGACTGCAGGCTCAGGAGGTCCCAAAAGGCTCTACAAACTGAAGTTTAACTTGCAGAGAACGCTATTCCTGAGCAGCTTTTTGGGCCTTATTCAGGTTTTGGTTACTTTAGTTTTGCACTCAGTCCATCTCCCTAGCTGCGTTATTGTGGGGTAAATAAGATGGCAATTAGAACGGTTATTATAATGATTGACCTTGTTGATTCTAGTTTTCATCCAGGATTACATTACAGGTGCTTCCTTTGATTTGGCGCTAAAGGAACCGGGAGCATCGTTTTGTCCTTTGTCCTGATTCTGAACTTCTCTTACACTGCTGCAAATTGAGAATAATTCTGGTATGAAATTGGTGTACGATAAGAAATCCATCCATTGTGTTTATCCCGTCTATGAACCTCCTGAATGAAAGCTGTGGGTCAGATTCTGATTGTCCTTACAGTGGTTTCACAGCGATGTAACTTTAATGACTTCAACAGAGTTACTGCTGATAGATGCCCTCACAAGTAATCAAAAGCAGAACTGATCGTTCTTATGCAGGGCTCTTCTACCGCAGACAGAAACAAAAGGTATTTCTTTCCAAACCTCAGTTACTTAGTCGGTTGTGAAATATTTCTTCCCTTCCTTGACAGAACTGGATCTGCTGTTTATGAAAGGAAGTATTAATTATACAAGGTTTAGCGACAAACATCTGTTTTTTCTGCTTTTAAATAAACGTGTCTCTTCAGCTGATACCGAGTGTTCTAGGGGAAAGGAAAAGATGCACACTGCAAAATATCACTGTGGGTTAACGCAAGTGGTCTGATCATCTCGTCAGGGATGACTCTGTACCTTACCCAAAACACGAGCAAGCAATATTCTCATAAACAGTAAAAAAATGTATTTTTAGTAGGGGACCATGATGTTGGCTCAGCTGTCTGCTTGTATTTAGATTTTGGGAGCTTGCAAGAGGATTAAAACCACTTGTTTCATTTCTTTCTTTCTTTCTTTTTTTTTTTTTTTTCCCCCCTTCTTTTTTTTTTTTTTTCTTTAACTTGTCACTGCAATAAAGTTGGCTGTGGCTCTGGGGAGTCCTCTGTAAAGCACAATGCCCTGGGCTATGGGAGATGGAGCCCTCAATAACTGATATGAAAGGTCCTTAATTAAGCACTTAGCATTTCAAGGCAGTTATCACGGCTAGCCCACAGACCGAGCTGGCAGTCCGTCACCACCGATAGGCCACCTAGATGACTAACGTGAGTTGAGTCGAGTCTTTTGTACTTTAGGCGAGGAGCCCCGAGGCACAGGCTGATCTGGTGACCCTCCCAGATACACTTTCTCTGCCGGAAGGAACTGGATATCGGATGTGACAACACTGCAGACAGGGAACGTGGGTTTTTTTCTTTCCCCCCCTGAAGAGCAGGGATTGAGGAGAAAGTTAGAATGACAGTGGCACTTTCTTGGCTCTGTGCGGTGGTATGAATATGACCAAACCAAATGAATGAATAATTATGACTGTCTTATGAAAACAGAAGGGAAAATCCTGTTGCTGTGGTGCATTCAATTATTTCACCGATTACATATGGCCATTGGGAAGTTAACTAAGAAAGAGACTGCTCGTCCCCCCAGTACCACTCTCCTTGCAGTTCTCTTTGTAATCCTCTGGACACAAGAGCATAAATGTTTTCAGGGGAAGTTTATCTTTATGTTAAGGAGAGGGGGAAGACTTTTGTGGCATTAAAATGGAAAGGGTTAATGGAATGAACTATAGATTAAATTGTAAAGCAATCAAAGAAAACCAAACACTTTATAGCAGACAACCATCTTCTGGTGTTTGGGTCTGTGTCAAGCCATGGATGTGGAAAATTAAAGCCATACTGAGAAGGGAAATGAACCATGTCTAATACATCCCCAGCAATAAAATGTTTTCACTAGGACTGTAAAACTGTGGCTTACATTAGGAAAAAGAAAATCAAACTATATGTCAATTCCACATCATGGGACATGAAGTGTCCACAAAAATTTATATTACTATTTAGAAGTGTTTCATTCTGGTGTTTTATTGTGATTGGATGCGCCCTTCTCAGTATCTTTTGACTGGTATGAAAATGATTTGAACTACTTTTTTAGCATTTATTTTACATCTATTACCTGTTCTATTACTTTTTATTATTTTATTGTGCTTGTGTAGAGGATTTTGCACAGTTTTCATTATAATGTAACATTAAGTCAATTTATTTGTGTATTACACGCTGTATAATTGCACCTTTTTTTGTGGAACAATTTGGATTTCATTATCCAACAAATCAGCAGTGTTACATTTTGAAAAGCTCTTGTTCGAAATCAAGTGCACTTTCCAACTAAGACAACAGAGGTCAAGTTTGCATCAAAAAGGGAGCAGAAGATTTCTTGCCTAAAACACTTGCACAGATGAGGAAGGTCATGGTGGAAACAGAAATACTCATTTCTTTGAGAAAATATTTAATTACTCTGATCCAGATCAATGGAGATCAATATTTGTAAGAAGGGAAATAGTATGGAACAAGGTGGTCGACATGGAACAAGTTTGAAGGGGAATAGATCAAGGCAAAATCAAACGGGTGCAGGGAACATGTCAAATGTAACAGCATTTTTGTTTAATATTCCTCTGTATCACTCTATTCCTTAATTTACAAGTGCCATAAAGAGTATAACTAACATCGGCAAAGCCGAGTGTACATCTGTTTGTGCAGATCTGCTTTGCTATCATTTATCAGGCCTAAACCTTACATGAGAGGTGACATAACAGCAATTGCATCTCTCTCAAAGGTACAGCCCCTCTGAAAAAGAAACGCAAAATAACATTTTAAATAACACACCAAGGATGAGAATAGATGTGAAGATACAAACCTTCACCTTTTCTTAATCTGCAAAAATTGCTACCTGGATCCCTCAGTTCTTCTCTGGTAGTTATTACAGTTTCACTCAGAAAAGTTAACATTAGCTCATGAGTAAATAAACTAGCAGGTTGTACCCTGAAATCCTCATGTTATGAGGAAACCTTTCCACTCTTAGATCTCATATGTCATTCCACGGTCTTGTCGTGCCACAGTGGGACCACCACTTTTCAGAAGGGTATGATTTCATCCCTTCTTTTTCCTTTCTGTTTAGCAGGACCTTTTTATTTAAAATATTGGATTTACAGCCAGGGATTTATGTGTGTGTATCTGTACAGTGCTGAGCACAACCGATCTACAGGATCAGTTGAACTTCCATGATCAGTGAGCCCTCCAAGACTTCCAGAAATGAGGGAAACAATGGAAATAACCTGCTTTTAGTGCTTTAAATGCTGTCAGCTTTTATGTGGAATTGAAATCCCTTGAACTGAAATGAATGCAGAAAATGAGAAATGGAATGGTATTTTGCAAATGCAATTTTTTGTCTCATATTGGAACTATTTTGCTGTTGATAGATTTATTCCTCTAAAATATTGTTCTGACAGACCTTATGCTCTGTACTGAAATTCCTTAAGGTAGATGTGAGTAAAAGCAAACCAGATTTGGATGCTTTTTCAAATGCAACACTTTTTCAACAAATTGTCAAGTTCACTCCTGAGCTGTGATTTAAAGTCTTCACCTGCTTCATGATAGCAGATAAATCAGAAAAGAAAAAGCTGAGTATTTCAATTACTAATAACACCTTTTAACTCAGTCCTTTAACTCTCTCTTCCATCACAACTGGCTCAGAAGTTCTACTACAGAAAAACTTGTTTACTTCAGCCTCCCTCCCCAACCACACATCAAATCGCAATGTATTTCAACACCTCTCAAAGGTTAAACAAAAGACTGAGGACTACAGCAGAACAATGTAGAGTTACTGCCCAGTAATATTTTTTTTAATTTCTAAAGTCTGTAATTCAGGCTCTGGACTGTTTTGGATGTGTGTACGTGCTGTGTGTTTGAATACTCTAACACTCAATGCTCCGATATTAAAAGCATCACATATTTAACACCCCAAATTCTTGACTTGATTTGAACAGCTAAACAGATGTAGTTTTGCACATTTCATGTGACTGATTCTAGGGATGTGATCGTGCCCCTGTACTCGGCACTGGTGAGGCCGCACCTCGAATATTGTGTTTAGTTTTGGGCCCCTCACTACAAGAAGGACATTGAGGTGCTGGAGCGTGTCCAGAGAAGGGCAACGAAGCTGGTGAAGGGCCTGGAGCACAAGTCTGATGAGGAGCGGCTGAGGGAACTGGGGCTGTTTAGTCTGGAGAAGAGGAGGCTGAGGGGAGACCTCATCGCGCTCTACAACTACCTGAAAGGAGGTTGTAGCGAGGTGGGGCTTGGTCTCTTCTCCCAAGTAACAAGAAAGGGGACGAGAGGAAATGGCCTCAAGTTGTGCCAGGGGAGGTTTAGATTGGATACTAGGAAAAAATTCTTCACTGAAAATTTCTTCACCAATGTTGTCAAGCCCTGGAACAGGCTGCCCAGGGAAGTGGTTGAGGCACCATCTCTGGAGGTATTTAAATACACACGTGGCACTTAGGGACATGGTTTAGTGGTGGACTTGGCAGCGTCAGGTTTACGGTTGGGCTCAATGATCTTAAAGGTCTTTTCCAACCTAAATGATTCTATGATTCTATGAAAATGGATTTTTTCCACCTTCTTTAATGTTTTGTTTTATTTTCAGTGAGTATTAACATCTTTTATAGACTTGAGATGAGCTCAACAGCATATAAAAATAAGAAGTACGTTCCATATCAAATTCCAGTACAATGTTAATAAACGCTTGTACTTGGGTCTGAAAAAAATATCCAACTCCTGTTTCCAGACGGAGATCAGTGAAAACCATTACTTCTTTCTAGCAGACGGTCACACACAGTAATCGGTGGAGTAATGAACTCCATCACTTCAAAACTCATCATCAGAAACCGACTTGAGCAGCTGAGTGGGTGATGATCCAATGATGTGAAGTGTTTTGTCTCAGTTTCTCAGTTTCCCACAGACTTATGTGGTGGGTCATTTAAGCCATTGAAAGCCAGAACTTCGAAAGATTTTTAGATATTTAACAATCAATAACCCTGAGGATTTTGGATTTTTCCTTTCCTTAGCTGAATTTCCACAAGTAAAAGGGTAATGGAGCTTTTCTGTGACTGCTGTTGAATAGCCATGATGCCTGAAGTTCAACTGTGATCCTAAAGAATGTGAAGCTTTTGGTTTTTTTGAGGGCAAGGCCTGAACAAGTATCACTTCCATTCAGTAGCAAATTGCCTATGTCCATTCAGAGTGATAAAATGGTGTCAGCATATGAGTTCTCAATAAGACCTCTTCTAAAAGGAAAAAGACAAGCATGGCAACATACTACAAGCAAAAAGAAAATTGCTTCAGAATGAATTATTGTTATTATTTTTAACTTACTCAAATTCTGTGACAAAATCTTGCTCCTGTTGAATTCATAGCAAACACTCCCTATGTCCCATAGAAGGTTTAATTGATTCTGATCAATAGGAACAGCCCAGAACCTCAGAAGAGAGGAGCAATTTACAAAAAATGCTATAGAAGAGGGGGATCAGAGCCAACATTTTTAGTACAGAGTGGATAGTCTAGCAGCTAAGCATCTAGATAATTTCCAGAGTGTTTAACTTTAGGCACTCAGATTGAAAATATTTACTTTAGTATTAAAGCTTTGCAGTTAATGGTTTGCTTTTATGATTGCTTTTAATCATGTAGAGGTGACATTTAGTAAAGAGCCTGCACAAAAGTATGTAAAAATATTACAACGATATGTATAAAGGAATTTCTTGTATATTTTTTTCTGACATATGGATTTATCTTTATTTCTTAAAATTTTACTGTTGTTACTTATAAGAACTTAATATGCTAATACTTTATAGCAAAGTAAGTAGGACTAATTAAATTTGTATCTATACATTTTTATATCTGTAAATTGAATTTATATTTTATAAAGTTTAGATGACATTTCTGTCTTTTACAACATACCTGATGTCACAATCTCCAATTCTGAAACCATTTTCTTAATTAAAACACAAATGCCACCATGCACAGAACAACTGTATGTGACATCAGGAAAAACAAGGACAAGATCAGAATATTGGACTGCAAAGGACCAGACGTTTCATCTCCTGAAGAAATGGGCAACCATATAATAGGTGTCTGGTTTAGAAGAAACCACCATGTCAGCTATGCACCCTGTCATACACTGTTGGCCATAAGACACTTCCTCATACCTTATAGCAAATAGGAGGTATTTGTTATACAGATTGCTGTGCATGACCAAAATTTTCAGCCATAATATGATAAGGTGAACAGGGGAGAGCAAGAACATTACCAAGAGCCAATAACTCTACAGTAACAGGGAATTTGTTCATTAAAATTATGTGATAATCCTAGGAAGCATGACATGCCCTGTGCTAAAAGAAGACACTTCCTGCCTGCCTGCAAATAATATAACATAGAATAAAATAAAATTAAAAATGAAGATTTTCCAGTGTGACCAATGGAAAAAAATTGTCTTAGCATTCCAATTATGAGAATAAATTTTAACCTGAACCTCTAAATGGGAGACACAAACTAGGTACACAATAATAAACTGAGAAGAGGAAGTACCCTGCCTAATTCCTGTCTCCAGCCCTGCACAGAAATGTGAAAATACCCTAAGCTGACAAAAACTGGCATTTCTCAATTATTGTCGAAGTAACAATTCTGTCATATGACAGCTCCTGGAAAGTGCAACCTCCTTTATTTTTTAATAATCTTGGTTCATGAAGTATTCCTGTTGATTTCTCCACACATCAAGTAAGTATTTATGACCATAAATGCTCAGACTCTTTAACGGGCGTTTGTACTAGACGCGGTGGAGTTACCCCAGAGATCTCCCATTATTTTTACCAGCATTTTTTCTTCCATGTTCATCTATTTCTGCTCTATATTTATCTCAGAAAAGCATCTTGAGTCCCAAAGAAGTGTTTGATAATAAGAATTCATAAGCAATGACTTATGCATAAGCAACGACCTATTTACATGCAATTGATTCTGTGGGGAGAAGGAAACTGAACCTAAGATGACAAACTGCACGACACATTGAAGACCTGTTTAATTTACATACCTAATCCGGGGATGGATTCTGTACACTGAAATTCAATTTGTCGCCTCTTCACTGTCTATTGCTCCCTCCTAGGAAACAACTGTTATTGAAAAGTCCTTAACCGAGCACTCCTGATCTAGTAAATCAGAAAAACCTTCATTCCTATGACTCCTTCACCCTTTCCCTAGGCAGGGCATCTGCAGTGGAGTAGGATTTTATTGGTATTTATTATGTGTAAAAAAAGATGTATATGAAAAAATGTTTCCAGGTGAAAACAAGAGTTGAAGGTTAGGCTGGGTGTACTGCACTGTCTTTGGTTAGAAGTTCAGGTGTGCCTGTAGCGGCCACAAAATCAACAAACCCCATTTTTCTTCTGCCCCATATTCCCCAGTTTCTCATTAGTTGGTTACAAGTGTTGCTAAAGGTGAAGAAGAAAAAAGCCCAAAACTGCTATGAGAAATGAAATCAGCATAGCGAAGGCTCAAATAAAGAAGAAGTAGGTTTTCTCGATGTGGGGTTTTATAATTATAATTATTTTATTTTATTGTTTGCTGGGGAGAGTCAGAGTCTTGAACAGTACTGGCACGTAGCTATTTCCTCTCTTGTGAGAAAGATGGGAGATGACATGTCAGTGCAATTCTTTGTCAGAAATATACATCTGCATGAAGAGAGTAGAGTTAAAAATTTAATCTGCAAAGCTATTTAGAGAGTGGATAGGCCTTGACAGGCCTCCCAAATGTATTAAAAGAACAAGAACAGCAGACTTATGGAAAAAAAAAGCTGTTGCAAGCAAACAGAATGAAACTAAGCTTTCTTGACAGAATCAGTTTGCCAAATGACTTTAAAATTGCACTATGTCTTGTAGTTTTTTCTTAAATAGATTTTAATTTAAATGTGTAAAGCAGAAGAAACTTGGTTAACTTCAGAGACCTGCACAGCTTTTCCTTAAAAAAAAAAAGGACCCTCACAGTGATGTTTAGTCAGGTCATGAGGCTGATGAAGGAAGCAGGGATGGTGCTGAGGTTGAGCAGTGGCTCAGGACTCTGGAGAGCTGGCTTCAGTTCCTGCTCATACACAGACTTTGTGTGTGACTTTATGCAAGTTATTTGATCTTACTGGACCCATTTTTGCAAGCATCTAAACAATATTCTGAGATTTGGGTTCCTATGTCACTGAAGTGCACATGGAAATGCTACCCTCTTTACCACATGCTTCCCTGCCTGTGAAATGGAGACATGCTACTTTCTTTATTACTCTTTTCTGCATATATAACAAGCCTTTGAGTTAGGGCAGCTAAATTTAGGTGGTAGTCATCTTGCCTAAATAAAATTGTCTAAAAGTTAGACATCTATTCTAAATCAGTCTTGACTTTTTCTGCAGTCAAGAGTCAGGCATCTCCAGAGACCAACTCATTCTATCCATTTTAGATATGCCTATTAGAATAGGATGAATCACTCTGAAAAGCCCTTTCTTTCTCCATTGCCTGTAGAAGAAACACTGATGAACTGATGTAGACTTTTACGTGGCTAAAACCAGAAATCTTTTACATAGTTAAGGACAATCCTATTGTCCATAACAGTAGAATACTCAGCACAAAGAGTTTTTTCTAAGAGCTATGTTCAAGTAAACAATACAGACCAGTCAGGTCTTAGATAATTGACAACTGGTTCTGCTCCCTTGAAGTCAAACCTGTACCTCCCACATTTACAGCCTAGCACTGCAGAAACCTCTACGCAGTTCTCCACATCACATGCTTGGTATGATCATATGGAGTTGCCCTTCAGGGCTGTCCTGCAGAAGGGTGCTTGCTTCATGGCGTGGACAAAGTAGAGGGCAGCCCCAACAGATGTTATTGAGTTCCTTGGCTCCTCTTCCTGTGCCATATACCTGCCTGACAGCATTACTTGAAGCATAAGATTTCAAGTACTGTGGGAAAAAAGACTTCACGGTTGTAATTAGAGCAACTCTGGCCACACGTATCTACTGACCATGAAAAATCAAGTCCATATGCTGCTGAATGACCTCAGAAGACCTTTCACAAAACATTTTGTTGAGATGAAACTGTACTGCTTTCAAAGTACTGTGTAGATTGAAAAAAAAAAAAAGTCCAAAGTTAAATACTGGACGAAATGAAACACACTTCTGCTCAAAAAATTCTCTTTCTCAGGAGACAATGAGAGAGCAACCTGCTTGTGGTAGGTTCTACTCATCAGTTACTGCCACACCTTGGAAGCCTCTGAGGAAGTTCAGGGATGAGGGAGGTATAGAAACCCACAGAGAACAGAAGTAAAGTTTGCATAAATTTGTGTGGCATTCCACAGATAATATTTCTTTTAATGACAATGAACCTGCAGGCATATAAGTGGACCCAATGAAGTTGGTGAGATTTCATTATAAGTTTTAAATTATTTTCTTTTTTTTGTACAATCAAAGAGTGCTACTTTCAGGGCTTTATTTCAGCATAAAGAAATCAGTCATTAAGATCATTGGTAATATATTTGTCCTTTTCTTAGGTTCACCTGAATTCCCAATTTAAGCTATCAGCACGGATGGCTCACGTAGTTCACACAATACTGATGGTTTCTGTTCTTTTGCAGGGTGATTCTACCTGCGACAGGGAGGTGTTGTGACAGCATCTAAATTTACAGATTCTAAAGCAAAACTATAATCTAACCTGATCCTGTCCATAATGGAAACCAAAGATCTAGAAATGTCTCAACAGGTTTTGAATTGGATATTAAATATTTCATAGAATAATGCACTGCCATTATTTAGATAAGTTAGCTCAATGTTTGCTTAACTATTAAATGAACATTTTCTGTTCCTCGTTTACTACTTGTTGATAGAACCCATTTTGACTCCTGTTCATATGAGGGGTGGCTGTATTTTGAGTTCTTGCATGGAGCCAGTTGAAAGAAAAAATTGTGGTCATCTATGTCTGTGACAGTGTCTGTGCATAGGCAAATGTTTAGTTTTCTCTCCTGGTAAGCATCCCATACTTCAAGGAAAACAAAAGAAGCAGTTGTCCCAGTGGTTGTCTTAACATGCTGGAAGAGTAGAGGGTTCCCGGGTGAAATAGGAGTTCCACATCCACTAGTGTAGCAGATTAAGATCAAATGACCGGGAAATGGCAAAAATTAATCAGAAGATTGTATAGAGTTCTGCTCGTTAGTGCACAACATGACACACCTAAGTGACTTACACATTAGCTTTGAGTAAGCCTCTAAGCTATGATTTCTTTTTTTTGTGTCTTTTTTCTTTCTATCATCCTTCTCATTTTCTTCTTTTCTTAAATAACAGTAAGGAGTTTTTTACCACTGTGGCTTCCATCAAGTTCAGTCACAGTATTTACAGATTTGTAACCAGTCAAGCTCAGCTACTCAGTGAAG
The DNA here is from genome assembly GCF_000690835.1 of Fulmarus glacialis. Lineage (NCBI taxonomy): Eukaryota > Metazoa > Chordata > Aves > Procellariiformes > Procellariidae > Fulmarus > Fulmarus glacialis. Next base: position 42,955 of record NW_009188220.1, on the reverse strand, counting down.
TGCTTGAGGAAAACATTGCCTTTTTATACTTTGTTTCTGTGGCTTTTGATTCATGGGTTAGGTGGTCATAAGCAGGTCTTGTTGACAGGAGGAATAGGTCTACAAAGAAAGGAAAAAATGAAACATCACTTTTTCATTCCCAAACCCATATTTTGCTAATACTGAAATCTTTGATACTGGTAAAAAGGATGAAGGAAGAAGGGGAAAGATGTATATCTGTTTTCTTTTCCATTATCTTTCTGAACTTATCTATTTTTTAAAAAAATATTTACACTATATTAAAATACTGCATTTTAGTCATGCACACCATTTTAGTGCAATGTAATAAATACTTAATGTTTTGGTATAACCTAATAGCCCAAGTGAAATGATAGGAAATGAAATTAATAAAAACATTTTCATTCTTTTACAATGGTTTAATACCGCTTAATAAGATCTTTACTTTAAAGACTTGGGTTTTTATTCAGATAGAGCTTCAGCCTGTATTCTGACTTAGAACATTTATTTTCCAAACGCCCAAACTACCTAGAGGATATATTTAGTTTCCTGCATTACTCTGATACCATAGCAGAGTCAAAATTACAAGAATACATTGTATAAAAGTAATACCAAGATTCCCTGAAGAGAAGGGTCGGGGAAACTAAATAGATTACATAAGTGAGGGGAGAATAGAGAAGGTGGAGTAATTGGGAAGAAAATGCAGAGACCTGCGCCTTAACTATAAATGACAGGAATGCAGAGAGTATTGTTTGTGGTTATAGCAATGAAATAGAGATTTAAAGGAAAAGCTGGAGGGATTTTGTATGTGATACATCTTGGAAAGCACTGGAATCCCTGGATTTGGTGTCTAAATATAATAATCAGAAGATATAGAGACCTCATTCTTTATCTTCAGCATGGTGCTGGGTAAATTTTTAATTTCTTGGAGACAAGGTTTTCTTAGGTAACTTCAGAAATACACTGTCTCACTTAGCCTGCAGTTTAACAGCAGAGGTTGCTAAGAAGTCACTGTTAAATGACTTTTTTGCCTCTAGAGGGTGGTTCATCTCATCCTAAAACAAAAAAACCCAAAGTATATCAGATGATTCACAGTTGGAAGTACCTATTTGTTTCCTTTGAGCATAAAGGAGCTTTGGGTGATGATACCTGACCTAGATATATGATTCAGTTGAACTGAATTGTGACCTTTATTTCACACTGAATCCTGTCCCAGATGCGTACAGCTAAGGCCAAAGACTTCTAGGTATTGTGACCTTATGCTGCTTTTTTTTAAGTTGGAAAATAAAATAGTATTATCTACCAAGAGAGTCTGTTAAGGATCCTCACTTCAACGCCACAGCACTGTGGTGGTTGGAAACATGATGTCATGTCAAGGGGTCTTATTCCCTTCTAGGAATATGTATATGTACATATTTATGCATCTAGGAATATGTATGTGTACATATTCTTAGATGTGTAAATAAACAACAAGGTTTTAAGAAAAACTTGTTTTGGAATAGATAACCTATTTCATTGTCAAGCACCTATCACTGAAGATACTTAATAAGAAAAGAAAAAGGAAATAGCTGAAATATTAACGCACAGAGCATTTACACAAACAAGAACTTCGAGAAAAGGGGCCTGCCTTTGATTTCAAATGTTTCCTAGGCATCGATATATCAGTCATTATTTTTTACATAGCTAGAAAGCTGGTTATGGTACTACAGCAGCAGAAGTAAAAGGGATTTTTAGTTCTTGTACTGAACTGCTTGGTAATCTACTGAATCTAGCTGTTGTGCGTTCATCCCATCTTTATTTGTTCAAATTTTTCTTTGCTTGGTTTTATCCAAAATCCAGAAGTGGAAATACAGCAGGATATGGGAACCAGACAGGATATTGAGAGCAAAATCTAGTAACTCAAAGTGCAATTTAGTCAGTCTATTTTAATAGAAGTTTTGCAGAAATCTGAAGTAGTGGAAGATGTTAGAAAGTCTTCAGATAATAAATTATTCTTCAAAAAGTAGCATCAGGCCTTGATGAGAGTTTGAATAAGTTAATCTTTGAAAGTATATCACTAAAACCATGCAAAAATGATGATGACCGATTTTAAGTAGTACCATCTACGAATAAACAGTCTGCCTCCCATTCTATCCACCCAATCCATTGACCAAGCTTATGCCTCTCTAAGAGACCTAAAGTTATTATAAATCATGTTTGTCCGGATGCAACATTTCATGCTTACAGAAACTCATACACTGAATGCCTTTGTAAGACTTCAGGATGTAAAATATCCTCAGGCCCTAGTTCCTATTGAGGAGTAATAATATATCCCTTGCATTTAGAAGCCTATGAAGGGCATAATTTTTATTCCCAGTCTTAGCCTTTAGGTGTCAGATTAATAGGGTGTAGAAGATTTAAAAGTAGCATCCTGAGGCCCTGAAAGCAGGATTCATCTAACCTAATTTTAGCCATCTAAAATTTAGTGGCTCAGTTTAATAGCCCACACATGCTGCGGTTCCTAGTGCCGTCTGAGACAGAGTTGCAGCTGGAGTCCAGGTGGAATACTTTAGGGTATCCCAAATGGCACTAAATGCTCGTGTTTAGCCAGCTGACTACTCAGGGTCTACTTCGTATTAATTACCTAGGATATGATTCGGTTCAAGATTAACACACCTAAATTTAAGTGTTCGCAATGTAGGCACTTGCATAGGTACTGCTTGTCTAAACTCCCATTGTTCATAATGGGAATTTAGTCAATAGTTCAGTTGCCTAAAAATGTTCATCTAGTGCCTTTTGAGATGACTGAGGTTATCCCCCATGATCTTGTTTTTCCAGATCATGGCTCTTCTGTAGATCCTGTACTACACCCACCATGACCATGCAGATGTCTCAGATACCCTAGGGCAACTCTGATGTGGTTATGCAAGTGAAGCAACCGTCAAGAGGTCCTTGGGAGCTTTTCTGGGTTGGTTAAATGGAGATGGCTATTGACTGAAAGGGGAGCTTAGTCACATATGGAGTAATTCATGTGACTAGAGTCACTTCATAGAACATAGGATTTATGGGACTTGTACTTTTCTAGAGCTAGACCTCAGCTTCTTCACACGTGATGTTTTCCCAGCCTCTGTTTATGCCTTGCTGAATGCCCGTGACCAGGGTTATTTAAAAAGAGTAAACTTGATTTTTTTTCTTTTTTTTTTTCAGAGAAGTCCAAATGTATGTTTTCACCAACATTTGCAGACAACAACATGTGCTCTTCTTTCTCTGACTGTATCATAAATGATTGTGTTTTAAAAGGTGTGACATTCCCATGTCACTGCTCTTGAGCAAAAAAACACGGGAATATGTTTAGCCACACCTGAAAATTAATCAGAATGATTTAATGAAGATATACCTTTTATTAATATTCTTTGTTAATAACAAGTAAACTCATCTACTGCAGATCCTCCTTCCGTATCTAATCTGAAATGTCAGAAAAAATATCTGTAAGAACATATGTGGAGTAGAACCATGCAAGAAAGGAAAAGTAAAATTGCAAACAGAGGTAAGATTGTTGAAATGGGCGTAGGAAGAAGCTCAAGTATTCAGGAGGGAAAATGACAGCATAGAACAACATAAAATGATAGAGGAAAAGATAGAAAACCACCCAGGAACATCAAGAAGGTTGACTGTTTTACCCTCTGAGTTTGGGTGTCTTATTGGTGGTGGTGAGCATACCAATGCTTAGAATAGCAACTCATTAATCTCAGCTGTCTTCTGCGTTTCTTTAAGCAATGAATAACTGCTTTTTACTTTTAAGTTGTGTATATTCTGCGTATTTACATACTTCTTTGCACACGGGTAAAGGTGGCAAAAGAAAGTGACCCAGAGAAGGTTGCAACAGAGACGTAACTGATGCTTCACTAAGAAGTTGCATAGGCTCTTGCCTACTCTCCCTTCCTCTCCCTGCTTTGATGTACAGCTCATGTATAACTGTGTTTAAATACTGGCATGGGTCCAAACATGTGTGATGCTCGGTGAATTGGTGCCCAAATAGTTACAACCAGTTGGACTGCTAAAGGGGAAAGAAGCAAACTAATAAATGCGGTTTTCTAACCCTCTGGTTGTCAGTAATATTTCAGTGCATTTAAGGCAGATATTGAAACAAAGGATTTCAACTGTTGTCTGTGCTGCTACCTCCATTTGTAATCAGATTCGCATTGCTCTTTTGAGAAGCTCAGTGGCAAGGTTTGGGATTTTCCTAGGGAAGTCAGCATGCAGAAGAAGTTGTTTTCTACGGGTAGCAAACAGGAAACACAAATGGGAACGATAAGTTACAATTCCAACCCTCACGGACAAATACTGAAACTTAACATACATTTTGGTATTTCTATGAGATGTTTCTTTGGACTGTCCTCAATCTTCTCTACTGAAGATTGAGTCCAAGATATTTCTGTCATAATGTGTATTCAAAACACAGCTGAAAGAACTTACACCGCTGCTTTTTCTACCTAGAAGATGAAATAGCATCCAAGAAGTAAGAGATCCATTTTCATTTCTTCCTCTGCCCATTTTTCTAACATTGTCTTATTAAGCAATGACTAATAGCCTCTTTTGGAGGTGATTTCTCAGCTTTTCTAGCAAAGCTATTCTACCTGTCACAAAAGAATTAAGGTATAACTGAGACAAAGAGAAGGCTTAAGAAAGATGTTAGCTCTCTGTATTTGTTCAGGCACTTGGCTGGGATGGGGAGAGGAAAAAGTGTTTAAATTAACCCCTCTAATTTTGCCTGAAGTTCATTAGGGAGTTTTGAGATGATTGCACAAAAAAAAATGAGCTCCTGCAAGTGGTTAGGGACAGTAAATTTACACACTGCACAGCTGGATCCCGGGAAATAAAGGGAAACCACCTGCAGGCTGCTGTACTTGAAGAGGGTACGTATGCTGCTCTGTTTTATCAAAAGCCTGATCCAGGAAACATGCTGGATTTCCTCGTTGGCTTAAGTTTCTTGATACAAATGAATGAACACCACTTTGTGATCCTGGAGGAACCTGCACAAGAGCTGGGTGCCCAAGGAGATCTGGTATGTTAAGATTGAAGCCTTTCAGAGCAGTTCCAGATCCAAAGTGTCAAGCACCTGAGAAACTTCAAAAAATGGAGAGAGGACCTGATAATGACAGGTTCAGATTTAGGTGCCCAAATTTTGTCGGTATCCCGCCATAAGCATCTGTGCTTTACTCACAGACCAGGTCACTGTCTGTGCTTATCTACTGTGAAAGTGAAGTAGAATAATAAAACAATCAGAGAAAAAAAGGACGAGATAAGCAATTAAGAGTAAAAAGTGTATTCAACACATTAACCTTTGTGTGTGTTTGTCTGTATGCGTGTTCATGGGTTATTCACGAACCCTTGGTCATGGGTTATTCACAGACTTAAATTTTCAGCAGATCTGTGTGCTTTGTTAATTGTGCTGTATGATTGATCAGCTAAGTCATGAGATCCTTGCTGAGATGAACTGATGTTTGTAGAATGTTTCTGTTTCATCCAAGCATTTCGCTTTTTAATGTCATGATTAAACACCTCCAGGTTCAAAACCAACATTTTAACATTTTCTCAGCCCAGAGGATAATCTGTGTTGAGAGAATGGATTTGTGTCTTCTGATGGACTATGCAGAAGGTTTTTCAATATCTTATTGATTTGGATAACTGTGACCACGTTTTCCAGACCAAGAAGTAAATGTGAGTTTTTTAGCTCAGGAAATCCTAAATTCAGTTTTCATAGGGAATCCTAAGAGGCATACTTAACCATAGATGACTCTCTCTAAAAGACAAAGAGTAAATAATAATGACATATTTTGAGGCAGTGGGGAACAAGAGAAAGAAAGAACCAACCGGAAATCATAGATGTTTTTCCTGCCAAGAACATGACATTGGTCATCAAGTCCAGCTCCTTGCTATCACAGTCCATCATATCATTCATACTTGGCCAAGCTTCCACGAAAAAAGGAGCAGTAGTTTTGTTCTCATTTAACCTCATTTTTCCTCTCTTTGTGAATGTTTTTCCTGAATCTCCTTGGCCTAATAATTAGAATCCGCCAATAAGTTGAGATCTTGGTCAGCTTCCACATTTGGGGTTTAAATCTGATTCAGTTCTAGAAGAATCCATTTACTCAAGTGCAAGGGTACAAGTACTGCTTTTTTTCAGGTACTTACTGATCCCCTGATGTTCCGTACTACATTGCCTCTGAACACAAGCTAAGGGATTGTATTAAAAACTTTAATGCCCCTAAAGTTAGATTCAGAATCTCCACTGATTCATATATGCAAAAATTGCTAATTACTTTAAGCCTAAAGCCAAGACCAGAATTTTCTAAATCTTTCATAATGCACTTAACTATAACATAACCACTCATATCCAGTCATGTGTTGAGGTAAATTTATTCCCTACCTTTTCTCCTTCCTTTTTTCCTTGGCTTGAGACAGATTATATCCCAAGCCTGTCCAAAATATTAAAGCTAACTCTATGCACCATTTTTATGTATTTAAACATTTAATAAAAGCTAAGTTATGCCAATTTTAAAAATTAGTGTACATCTATAATTAAAATAATATTTTGGTTAAGATTTATTTAGTTAGGGATTGGGGTTTTTTTCATTGGCTTTCTTTTTTTTTTTTTTTGCCATGTTAGCTTTGAGAAAACAGGTCACCTCTGCAGATAGATTGCAGCAAATCTGATTTATGGTCAAACCCTACAGAAAAGGAATCCCTATGAAATATTCACTTTGATTCAACTGCAGTGGGAAAATGTAAAAATAGAGAAAGCTCATGACATGATATATGAAAATAATTCATTCTGCTGTATATGAAAAATGAGGGGATCTGGCAGCATCAATGATTCATCCTCTGCTAATACAAATTCAAAGTAGAGGAAATGCTGGATTTTGTAAAACAACAGTCTGACAAGAGTTAAGCTGCCAACTATTGTTTCAGTTCATCATTTCCTGAAAAATGGGAAGATGATTATTGTGTTTTCACCTGCTGCAGCTTCCTAGCACACTATTAGCCTGCACAAAGGGGTTTCTATCTAGTTTGTAGCATCCACAGGCATATTAAGACTGCGAACAGCTGGTGAACTGTTTTGTTACTGTTTTCAGTGCATGTCACTCTTTTTTTCAAAGCATATACTGTCCTATTATGCTGATGAAATTTTCTTCATCAACACATTGGGTCAGCTACTCAGCTGCTATAAATCAGCATAGCTTCACTGAAGCCAACAGAATGATGTGGATTTACACCAGCTGGGAATCTGGCCCGTAGATCCTAAGACAAGCAAATAATTCACAGTGAATTATTTATAGGGTGAGTTTCACATGATTTTCTGCTTATGAAAATCTTTGATTTATTCTGCATTCTATGCAAAATTGCTTCAGAATATTTCCTTTGGCAAAGAATCCTTTGGACTGCAGATGTCTCAGTTTGCAGGTGATGGGTACATTGTTAGTGGTAAGTTGATGTAAGATTGGGAAGAGACACATGAGTTTCTCAGACTATTGCAGACCAATTCCTCTTGTACTTGCTCTTGGTGATGCAACCATTTTTAAAATAAGGTTAATATTATTTAGTGGTTTATTTTGCTTTCTTGAATTTAAGATCTAGAACCATGGAGGAGGTTCTGCCATGGTTGATAACAATGATTCCTTGATCACAGTGGAAGATCCCCTGAAATTTATGATTATGACCACATGGAATTATGTATGTCCCCAGCTAGGTGGAAGAATGATACAGTGGATTTAGTACAGGATGCTTTTGGAATCCCTTCTGGACTTTCAGAGACCCTTCTCTCTGCAAGTCACTTTAGCTTCTCTATACCACATTTTCCCGATCAGTAAAATTTTGGAGTAATTCACGTATTTTCAGTTTTCCAAAAGCTGGGCATTTGGTGTGATAACACCAAGAATATTTCTATATACTTCATGGATAACTTATCCCACCTACTTTAGACACGTCTTGGAAATGGGGTGGAGTTGCCTAACTCTTTCCATGAGGAACTCCTCTTTCAGCTGCTCTGAAACCTTTTTACCCTTACACTATTTGGGCTGGGAATACAATACATCTTTTTTTTTTTTGCTGAAATTTTTTTAAAAAAAATGTTCCTTATGAGAGTGCAAATAAATTAACATTTCTGTACTTTTAACGTACTTCCCTTTTTCTCTGAGGACAAAAGACATTGCCATATTTTAATTTTAGCTATTTCAGCTTAAATCGCTGAATATTGCTACAGAGTTAGCCCATTGTTTTGAGATGTTGCTTCTTCTGTCCCAGTGACAATCCATTCCAGTTTAGTTGGGATGAAGCAACTTGACAGTAAATAGTATTCTCAAGATCTTTTCCACAAGGCAACACTAGACACAGGGTTGGATTCAGTTTCCTACAATGAGTTGTCTAGTGCCTTATCAAGTGCCCTGGGGCATCTAGCACAGCCCCATGGGGCTGGCAGGTATTACACAGAATCCACAGAAGACTCTGGGCAGTAGCTGAAGGTCAGGTGCACTACCTTAGGATGCCTTAAATGGAAGTAGAAACCTGTTTTTAGGCAAATGAATCAAGCTGCTGTAGAGCAGCATTCAATCCTCTTAAAGTCTAATGGCACTTTAGATTCTGTGAAGCATTTTACTTGACCCCCCAGCTGCTGTTCTAGAAAGGTGTTAAACTCTTACATATCCTTTGACTTCATGCAGACTTCTTGGATACTCTGGAGTGTCTCATTCAGAACTAAACATCAACATTTAAATGATGATCCTGTTTATGCATCAGCATTCAGCTCCAGACGAAGACAACTAAGTTTAGGTATGTTCGTACAGGTATCTAGATGTGCCCTAGGCACCTAAGCTCCTGTTGTAGTCAGTAGATAACCGGTAACTAGAAATCAGTTCAGTCACTTCTAGTGTCATTTGACATACCTACTAGTTTTCCAGCTCTTGCTCCAGAATCATACAGTGGTGGCATCACACTTGCCAGATCCATGTAAATGTTTCAAATATGCTAATGTATTTCAGATGATGGTAAATTCTTATATTTTAGAAAACTGACAGCTAAACTGTCCTCCCTTGACTGTATTGACTAGGTTTCCTTAACTATAACTATAACTAAGACAGTTATCATACCTATAAATATGCTTATGTAGACACCTAAATTCAGTTGCCTTAATTGCAAACTGAATTCTACACTGTGGAGAAATACATAGCGAGAGGTCAATCTGAAAAGCTCAGAAAGGGCACCAATACCATGTGCTTTATCCTAGAGGAAAGTGCATTGATCCAGGATTAGCATGATCATATCATCAACCCACTCCCTTTGGACAAGATTGGGGAAGTTTGAGACATTTATTTGTGTGCCGTTCTTGGCACAGGATTCATCTCATCCAACCTGAGATGTGTACAGCACAACAGTCTGCGTCTGAGATGGATGTCTGAATGCCATTTATAATTAAGGGAGAGAAACATACACCTAACTTACATTTTAACATTTAACATTAGATGAAACTTTTTTCACCATTATTTCCTCATTTTAAATGACAAAGAGAAGCTGTTTCTTCAGCTGATACGTACTGGTTTATCACCAGTTACTCCTATAATACTGTACTGATTCCAATATTTTCACATATGTGAATTTCTTCTGAGTTTCAGTATAAAAAGTACCACTAATCAAAATAATTTTTTAGGATTATTTCAGCATAAGATTTTTAGGATCACTCACAGCTCCGTTTCCAAGATAAGATTCAGAAGTCACTTTGTACTGGGACCAAAAAGACAAATAAATGAAATGAACAAATGTAATGAAAAACATTAAAAACTGTCACTGTAACATTACCATATTTTTAGATGCTCTCTTGGAGTCACGTCTCCATGTTAAATATACATAACTCAAGATATTCATTAGTTCTCCCTGCACAAGGGAGTTTTGAATCCCAAATCCATCCTCCGCTGTCCTTATTTCCATTGGAGCAGCATCGTTACATATCATCAGTATAAGAAGTGATACAATTATTATTTCAATACAACGTGGTGTCTGCGAGCAGCTTTTATTGTGGGAAGTGGGTTCAGAAGGTAATAATTGTCGTATGCATGGCATGCCAATCTGATCAATAGACTGCTGAAGCATGTGTGGCCGGCTCTGCCCAGCCCCACCATTTGCAACCTAATTAGCAGCTGCTCAGAGATGGGAAACAGGTGCAGATCCGGGCCCAGGCCAGGGAAGTCTGCCTATAATTAACAAGGAAAAAAGGGTCAGATATTGGGAGGAATATCAAATCTTGGTCCACCGGGGCTATCGTGCTGGCCTCAAAGGCATAGTCACCTGAGATCTTAGGCATGCTAATGTAAATTATGCAAGCTTTCAAACAACATGGCTGCATAATCAGTTGGCAGGGAAGAAATGACTGGCTGGTTTTGTGTAGTTTAGTCTGAGCGGTTAAAAAGAAAAGAAAGGATTTCAGTGTTCTCACTGTGATGCTTTTTTGTTTTGCAAATAACAGTGGTTTGCTGTTGAATAAACAGAGGAGAGAATGCCTGACTTCTCTACCGGTAGTAGTAAAATGCAGGCATATTATTTAGCTCCAAGATTTTTGGTTAATCATTGAACTGAGTGAACATTTATATATGCAGAAAAATTGATTCTGAATTAACAAGGATAACCCTGGTTAACACTTGTATGGGCACCTTGTAAGCTGGAAGTTGAAGCCTTCCTAATATCATAGCTGTTTTCTAGCTATATTTGTATAACTTACGAAGAACCAAATTACATCTTTTGGGTAATAAAAAGAAAATATTTAATGGCTGGTTGATTCTGGCTGTGGCGATGGTACCCAGGGCAACTGGGGTTCCAGTTGGGCTAAACAGAATATTTACATGAGAGAAAAAGGAAGGCTTTTTACATCAGAGGAAAAAGGTAGGAAACTACCCCAAGGTAGTTAAAATGTATTGATGACTTGACAGAACTTTCTGGATGCCAACAGGTACTTCAAAGGAAGGATTGTTTCCCCATGAGATAAGGCATAATCCTTCAGTTTGCCCTTTGAAGTTTAGCTGATTAACTTCAGTTCTGTAGCAGAACAGAGGCCAATCACATATATTTATGCTAATGAGCCCATTACAATACATATCTAACTGAGATGTTATTAATATGTTCTTATATACAGACACACACACATGCACAAACTTGGGACCACCTTTAAAACAGTGGGATATAGGGAAATCAAACTAAAAAGGAGAAGGAAGGCAAAGGACTTCTTAGTCTCTTCCATGGTAAAACTTCTACCCAGATCTTCTTTAAATGTATACTTTTAGCAAAAGAGCAGCCAGAGAGTAATGTTTATACCTGTTTTTCAATATTCTTTGCAGAATAGATCTTTTCCTGCCTCCTAACATCTTATTTCTTTATCTAAAAACATACTTATTTAATGTAATTTCTCGAAACCAGCATGAGAACTGAATCTTAATGTCTAGTCAAGAGGGAGGACCCTTTTTTGACAAAATCCTTTTTTTGGGGGGCGGGGGGGAGGAATAATACCCCACTGAAAGTAGAAGTATTTTGTAACTGGAAAGGCTGTCAAATCATTCCAGCTATTTGGATTTTTTTTGGTTACACCTATTTTGTAATTCAAAGTTCTCGTTCCCAAACATTTGCCAGACTCTGATTTCTTGCTCTGCTTTAACATGGAAAATATTTCTAAGAATTATCATTATTCAGCATTATGTAGCATTATTAGGCAGAATGCAACAACAGAAATAATGAAAATGGTATAAGTTTTTGAAGAGGAAGAATGCTCCTGTGCTGACAAGGCTGACTAGACTTGAATGTTTCTCAAAGCAAATATGTTTCCAGGTTCTCCAGGTCAATTGTGGGAAATGACCTCCTGGGAAGTGTAGGAGATGACTAGCTGACCCGCCTCTGCAATAGGCAGCCGGTGAGAGGAACCACAAAAGCAGCTGGAAGTCAAAGAGCCTCTGAGGATAAGCAACATATCCACGTCCATCCAATAAATATTCCTGCAAAGACTGGAAATCTGCCCGTGCTGTGCAAGGAAAGCTGGAGCAAGAGCCCTGGAGGGACCTGGGAGTTTATTACTCTGAATTTTTATGTATGCGATTAGTGGCAATTCTGGAAAAAGTGGCTTATCCCAGAGATTTGGAGCATGTATGGCCAAGCAGACCTGCTTCGCCAAAGGGGATATCAGGGTGCACATCCTGCCCTTCTGGTTTCTGTGTCAAAAACTTCAGTGGAATTGATATGTTTCTTCAAAATCTTTTAGTTCTGGTGAATCTGGTAGAAAATTATTTTACGTGGAAATTATTAACTGACTGTACTCAGTCTAGACAAAAGAAACAGTGAAAGGACATGAGAAAGGGAATATTATTAGCTTTGATCAACAGGTGAGGAATTGAGCCACATGGATTTAAAACACCCAAGATCATGCAAGAAATTGAGGCTGAGCTGGAAATGTATGCCAGGGCTTTATCTAGTATATTTTTCCTTTCCACTAAAGGCAAAATCCGTGTAGCTCTAGCTTAAAAGCAAAAAGTAGCAAACAAAACATTACTGTTTTTAGACTCAATCACATTGTGATCAAAGAAGAGGCAAGCTTTCTACATCCTTTAAGAAGCTAAAACCCAGATATTAGAGTTTAGGAAAAAAAAAAAAGACATCACAACATTTTATTCACATTTTATTTGTTTATTTTTCTTATTCTAAGAAGAAATCTAGGAATAAATTTGCAGAAATGCCTCATTTTTGCATGCTGGTCTTATGATTACACGCATAGGTCCAGAAAACAGCTTGGAACAACTGACCAGATTTTTAGTGATCATTTGCCCAATCTTGTCTGTGGTACTACAGAGTATTGAAGGTTAGTGATGTTGCTTAAGAAGCCTGAATGCATCCACATTTATTTTTTCTTAAAATAAAACTCTTTATTTCTCTCTTTTTCTTGTCCTCATAGCAGCAACGGCAGGAGCTATATTGTACTTCTCAGTGGCCCAGACTGCAGTATAATATACAATGTCTGACAAAGCCCCACAAATTGGAACACAAATAACTCCATATCATACTGGGAAAGGAAAGCAATGTGAAATTTCTTCAGTATCAATAACTTTAGCTTCTTGAGTCTTCTGAGGGAAATTATTTCAAGAAAAGAGGGAGAACTTTATATCTGGAGATAATTTGGAGATGGCGAGTATGACTGTCATTTGAATTTGACAGCCTGAATTTCCAAGACAGGTTTTTTTTGATGATTCTTGTTCAAAAATTTCAGTGCTGATTCTAAAAGGACACCCTTTATACCTAACATACAAAGTAAAGGAAATATTTATATATTTTGCATATGTGAAGTTACGTATACACACATGCACACCTTTTCAAATCCCAAAGTGACTTGAAGTGATTAATTAATCATTACCATGTCCCAGTACCCCTGGGACAGGAATATTATCTCCAATTTAGAAGCAGTGAAATGGATGAAAACAGTTCAAGTGATTTATTCAAAGAGTAAGAAGCCAGCAGAGTAAAGGAACTAATTATGACTAATTTCTAACTTCTTGCATGATCTACATATTCCTGTAGGTTATTGAACACAATATTGGAACCCTGCACACAAACACCCTTGAACTTTGTGATAATTCACATTGAATTGACCTCTGATTCTATAAGGGCTTATATTAAAAAATCCTGGCCGTGCTATCATATTTTGTAGCACAAACTCAACTAGAGAATAAAAAACGTCAGCATTTACCATTGGGTTACAATTATAACTATACATTTCAGTGTCCCAGTAGGTATGTAACACATAGATAATTATCTGTTGGTCTAATGAAAGATATCACCACCCCTTAGCAGCCTTATTTAACTTTGATCCTTAGAGCATCATACCTAAACTAACCATATTCTTGTAATGTAAAGCAGAAAATTTAATCGGAGTCATTGGAGTTATGATGATCAAAGGAGATAAGGGAAATCTTGACACTTTTAATGTGATTAAACTGAAGGTACCTTTCTAAAATAAACCTCTATTGCTACAGAATATAGCTCATGTTTCTTAGGAACAGAGATTTTCAGCAGAGTGTCTGGCTCATGGAAGAGCTACTTTCTTATCTGAAAGTGTATCCCTACAGGTTGTTTTTTTTTTATTTTATTTCTTTCCCTGCTACTGCCATTAACCCTGTCTAGTCACCACTACAAGCACCAGACAAGGCAATCCAACGCCGAGTCACTAAATTATTGCCAACCCATTTGTACCATCTGCTGCACAAGCGTCTGTTGATGGAAGGGGTGGTGGGGCACCTGGTGACCATGATGTCACCACAGCATTTGTAGGGGAGGCAGGGAACAGCAAAAGGACTGCATAAACAAAGCACTGGAGCAGGCAAGAAACTGAGATTAACAGAGACTCCAAAGCAAGCAAAACCGATGCTCTTCTGCTTGGCTATTTTGAGAATCCCAACCATACGCATTGCAATGGCCTTCTCAGAAGCGGGAGCAAAGTTGAGTTTTGCTGCTTATAGGTTAGAGAAGCGAGGCAGTAGCATTGCTGCTACAGGAAATCACAGAGAAAAAGAGGGGAAAAGATAAAGAAATAAGGAAAGGAGCTGTGGGGAGTCAGGCTTGCTCAGCATCTGGCTGGAGGAATGGGGATGGAAGAGAGAATTGACTGCTGCTGCTGGGAGGGGTGTCCACTCCCTCCCTCAGAGGCAGGTTGTGTTTCTAGGACTTGGTGTAGAAATAGCTGGTAATGCAATTAAGGATGTTTTTCCATCATCTGTATGTACCCTGTTTTCCTGTTTTGCTTATATAAAGTAATGTGACACCATCTATATATTTTTTTTCATAAATCACTAATGGAATAAAGCACAAAATACTCACCCTAAAATCTGTCCGATTTTACCCTTACTGAATATCCTGTCCCTGTACTTTTGCCTGTGTCATAGACCATGCTCTTAAACTTAAACATCCTCCCATTTCTAGAAAAGCCAGGGTTTTTTATTTACCGAGGTGTTGTGACCAAGTTAATCTGCATTTGTGAGTATCTACAACCATTCTCAGTGTAACTCTTAATCACCTGCTCAATTTTTTCCTCCAGAAAACTTCAGATCTCTCATATCATGTTCTTCCAGCATTCATGACGGACATCACTGAATGTAACTGATTTTTCAATGACTTTTAAACATATTTTAAAATAATTTGGTATAAACTCCATATGGAGTGCACTTTCTTTTTCTGTTTCTCTTTCTCTAGTGCACTCTTTCTCAGTCTCCCTCTGAAGTGACATGGATTTGTAGCACAAACTTTAAGTTGATTTAAGTCAGTGAAGTTCATTGCTGGAGGCAATGTTATGCAATAGCTGGAAATCTTACAAATTTCAGATGGTGAACATTGTTTAGTGGCCTTTAAGGACTTTTTTGGGGTTTTTTTTGCATCCATGAATGCCAAGATATAAGTTTTACATTCTCTAATTTGCTTCCTAGAAAGTGTTATTTTTCTTCTTCTTGTTTCTTTGGAAGTAACATTCTGAACACAAACAACAAATACAGATGTATTACTTATTAAAATTGTGATTGCCTTTGTTATTTTCAGGTCTGCTCCACATGTTCAGTTTTAATAATAATTTGGATCTATATGTCTAAAATCCTGCACCGGAATTGACTAGCACAATTCTTCACACTTTTTATTAGAAAACAAAAAGCCTAATATGAAGTGAAGTGTCTTACAAGGTATTCATCCCTCCTGTGGGAAGGAGAGTTTCTCAGGACCACTAATCCAGATAGTTGAAGAATTCAAGGTTTACAGTTTCCATGAGGCAGGGTATTAGGTTTCTTTTGCCCATCGTGGTATCACAAAAGTCTCTGGAAATGTTTTCTCTGCTATGGTATTTTAATCTTTTAAAAGAGTTCTGTGAACCTATATACTTCTTGGACCAGTTTCAGAAGTCTTTCAGGAACAGCTGCATCTCTTGCCTCCAGTTTAATTGAATCTTTCTCATCTTTTCAATCTTTCCCCATTATTACATTTCTTCTATCTCTAAGGATCTCTTTTACTTCCCTCTAGACCCACTTGCTATCTTTATTGACATAGCCTGTCCAGCTGAAGCTCAGAGTACAGTGAAATTATTTGACTTCTTTTAGAAATTTTCTTTATTCTTCCCAGCCTGACAGTAAACTCTTTGAAACAGAATGACAGAGACGAGTTACTGTTCCTGTAGTACGTAGGTATTTTTTTGCAGAAGTGCTGACTACTCAAACATCTCCCATTCTGCACCAGCGCAATTCATTTTTACTGCGTAACTGTAGAACTTTGCACTTGGGCCTATTGAATGAAATCTGTGATTATAATTTCAATTTCTAATCCTTTCCTCTAATCCTTTCCTCTGGCACACTTGCAGCCCTCTCAACCGGAGTCACTCGCAAAAGTTAATAACTTTTCTCTCCATTTTATAATTGAAGTCCCTAATAACAACATTAAACAGTACCTGGTTCACTTCAGGTCCCTATCCTATCATGTTCGAGACCTAATGCTAGTGGAGCTAGTCCTCGTCCATCAGGTATCTGTGCTGCTCCACATATCAAAGCAGAGCCTGTCTCAGCTCTGATTATATTGGTGGGAAACTCAAATGGGAATGTAGCAGTGAGTCATACTCTTTCATGTAGGTTAAAAAGGACGTGCGTGATCTGAAAGAGCCCTTTGGTCTCTACTATGTCTTCTAAACTTCTCTACTATGTGTACACAACTGGCATTTACCGTTACTTGGACCAGGAATCTGAGTATACTTCTGGGATATAGCCTAAAGGATTTTACATTAGGGGAGTATTGCAAAATTTTGCCTGGAGCTGACCTTAGCACATTTCAATGGTAGGATTATGAAACTGGAGAGAAATTATAGCAACTGAATATTTCCCAGAGGAAAATTCACTTTCTCTGGTTGAATTTTCTTCTGCTGACTTATTATAAGAATCTGCAAAAATAAAAGCTCACAAACCATTATTGAATGAATTTATCATTAGAGATGGAACCATGCTACAATAAAGAAAAGACAAATGTTCATGTCAGAATTGAAAAGCTGTTATGAGTCAGTGATAATTAAGTCAACAGATTGATAAGGATTGGGATTGAAATTTCAGTGTGGCTGAGAGCTGTAACTCATTCTTTGCCTTTGTCAGGTTAGGTTTAGAGATTTAAGGTTACAGGGGTGGAATGGGTAGTTCTTTGTTCCAAGCACATTTGAAACACCTTGCAAAAACTGTGTGGTGTTTTTTTGTTTTTTTGTTTTTTTATTTTTTTTTAATAAGGGAACAAAAATGTATTTGCAGAATTTGGAAGAGGAATCGGATTTTGAAAGCCTACTTTTCTGTACTATTTGATTGCATTGTTCTGGCTTCAGCCTTTCCTAAGCTTCTAGTTTCTGTGTTCTATAAAGAGTTATTTTTTTATTTTCTCAAATTCTTATGTTAACACAAAACAAACAGAAGTTTTAGCTGATCTCATAATAAAGTTTTTTTCTCATAATCAATGCAATTTCACAATGTATCCAAATACATCTAGACGCAGGCCTGAGGTAGAAGAAAATACCTGAATAACAGTGATAGAACATTTCCAGATACTGATTTACTGCCTTGGGAGAGAGTTCATAATGTTCCATAGCGGAAAAAAATTGACAGCCTTATTTTATGAAGCAAAACAAATACGAAATTTTCTGTGATAATGAAGAGCTGTTAAGCCTTTTCCTATATCTTTTGGATAAGACATAAAGTTAAGATTCTGACCGTATCTGCCATTACACATTCAATAGCACTTTTTATCTAGCTGTGTACGTCTCTACCTGTCTTTCTACTGGTGTGATTTTCAGCCCTTCAGTGCTGGAGTTCATTTAGCTATCCCAGCATCTGCACTCTGTTGAAATATATGTGACTCTAATTTGAGTACACAATGACCTAGTTTAGTTTCTTCTGGAAAAACTAGTTTTTGTTTCTCAAGCTGAGCCATGGTGTGTTTCAGCTCTATTTGTCAAACAGAGGTTGTTTTCCATCCAAAAGGGAGCTGCAAATGTAATCCAAGATTTACATGCACTGCACAGTAAGGTTGGCCTTCCACTTTTATGGTAAAGTACCAATTAGCCACTGACTACGAAAAGAATGTGAGCTCCAAATAATTTTCTGTGAAATCAGAAAACTTTATACTAGTGCTTGAAAATGAGAGGTAATTCAGATTTTGGTTTATCCCTAGGTCATTCCTATAGTGTCTAAGAGGGACAAAAGTAATTCATCTGAACATGAAATTCATAAAATAATAACTGTCTTTATATCTGTGACAAATCTTTGTTGATTTCAGAGCATCTGGGTAACTTTGTCATATAGGCAGCCGCTCATGTAATCTGGAATATTGTCTTATTTTCATAATAGCAAAGTTTGCCTTAGGGTTTACTGTTAATTAATCATGTCCAAATATTAACTGACATCCATTCTTGGGTGTGAGCAAAACTCCCCCCCAGGGCACCTCCTCTGTGGAAAATTTAGCATTTCCATTTAGAAAGTGAAAAGGATGAAATGCTCTAAGAATTAGGGCAGTTGTATACAAGGGAAAAAACATCTCACGTTAGCTGGGGGAAGACAGGGAAAGACCAGTTGGCTCCTGGGAGCCAGCTGAGGAAGAAGTCATCAGTTTTGGCAGAGTTTGAGTGAAAGAAGGAAGAAAGGAAGAACAAGTAAGGAGCTGCCATCTTCCCCTGGGACCACACTGGTGTAAATCCAAATGGACTGTAATGTGAGTAGACGACTTGATCTTTGATCGGTATTACATTAATTTTACATTCTTGGTGATCTGTGTAGCTTTAACAGAGTTATTACAGACCTACAGCAGAGTGAATAAGGATAGACCTAAACCTAGTGAGAAAATTCCTTTTGTTAAGAGAATAATTTGAATGAGCATGTCCATATGGGATCTTAACATAAAAAACCAAGACCCACTGAAATTTTTGGGAAACTTTAAAATGGCGTGAAAATGAACAATGAGTGTTTGAACTATTTTTCTTTTATTTATTTATGGAAGAATTGAACTATTTAAAATGACAATCCTGTGGAATGAGATGTACATGTACAAAGAGCGCACATTGAGACAGCCACATAGAGGTAACCTGAAGTCTGTGGACAGAGAGATTTCACTCTCACTGTTTCTTCATCCCATTGTGCATATATATTGAAAAAAAATCACCTTACAGTGCTTATTTCCTTCCATCAAGTATTAGAGAGTGGTACTCAACAATACTTTTTAGAAGTCTTCTATGTAGATACCTATTTCAGAGTCCTGTTCTCGGGGGGCTATCTCTGCTCCCCCTGGCCATGAGTATTTACCTGCCTAAATGCTAAAATGTCTCAACAGTGTCGGTTAATACACATTTTTGAAGGTTTTATAATCACCAGATTTGAGTGGTTTGTTACCACAAGGCATGCTTCTGATGCAATAGGCAATCCCCTATCCAATTTCAAATCTTAGCTACTAACTAAATACAGGCCTTCTGAAGAATGCTTTAATTCTAAAAAAAAAAAGGTCATTCGTATTCTCTGTTTATAAAAAGTTCAGTAATGAAATGACTTGGAAGCTATGGTAGTAATTAATTAAATTAGCTTTGTATGTACAGCAGGGTTTTTTGTGTCAAAAGAGGTGCGTGATTTAAAGAAACTAAGCTGGGCTGATATAATGCATTTTCAAGAAGTTTAGTTCAATACTAATGTTACAGCAGAAGTTGTACTTTCAAGCAACATTTATTACACCGTCCTCTTACAGCCTTTGCACTGAGTTCCCTGGGTCTGAAAGGACTGTATTACTAATCTAAAAATGCCTAATAAAGAAGGAGACTATCAAAGAGATTAAGGTCCCTACTGCAGCAGTGTATGTAAAGACATAGCCGGAGAGAGTCAGTGGTCCAAGGAGGTCACAGCCTAGCTTTCAGAACAAATCTGAATTTTTCAGAGATTTCTGGTCACTAAATGTACAGGTAGACAAGGAGTTAAAAATGACGTGGGTCACTGAAAGCTGTAGTAAAAAGTAGAATCCATTCACTCACATGGTGTAAGATGCTCCGGATAAACATATGTTACTCTCTGTTTTCTGCTTGAAAACTTTGCTGTTCAAGCCCATTTTACTTTGAGGCACAGATGGGTAGCAACTGGCTTACATTTCCATACTTGGCCATTGAATGAGCCAGGAATAGAATGAGCATCGCCATTTCCAGCTCTCACTTGAAATTTCCCCTCCTTCTATTTCCCAATGGTAATTACACTAAGTTTGGCAGAGTCTTTCTTCTCAAAGGTACACTGACAGTGGTTTGAGACTGTCTTTTTTTAATTTTGCTGATTGCAATGCTCTTGTTCAAATCATCCATTACTCTCAGATGACATCTGGTGTACTGTGTCCAGTTCTGAGCCCTGCAATATAGGAAAGACATGGATAAGTACCCTGACTTCAATGGGGGGCCACCAAGATGATCATCACTGGAGCACTTGCCCCA
This sequence comes from Fulmarus glacialis, assembly GCF_000690835.1. Lineage (NCBI taxonomy): Eukaryota > Metazoa > Chordata > Aves > Procellariiformes > Procellariidae > Fulmarus > Fulmarus glacialis. Next base: position 22,449 of record NW_009188220.1, on the reverse strand, counting down.
TAAGGAGAGGCTGGGGGAATGGGCTTGTTTAGTTGGGAGAAGAGATGGCTTTGGGTAGCTGGGGGAATGGGGAGAGCTGACAACAGCCCTTCAGTAAGTATGGGGAGGGTATCACGGAGACAGAGCTAGGCTCTTCATAGTGGTGCATGACAAGAGGACGAGAGGCAAAGGATATAAGCTGAAACAGAGATGTTTAGACAAGATGTAAGGAGAAACTTCCACCATGAGGACAGTCAAACAATGGAAGAAGTTGCTCAAAGTGGTTGTGCAGTCTCTTTCCTCAGAGGTTTTGAACAACCGCCCTGATCAAGCCCTGAGCTACAGGTGTCCTTGCTTTAAGCAGGAGGTTTGACTAGAGACTTCCTGAGGTCCCTTCCAACCTGCATTAATCTATGATCCTATACAGCTGTGCATTTATTATATGATCCTGCAACCTCATTACAGATATATTTTGTATCCTGCTAGGTTGTCTGTACACAGATTTTTTCTTCTTTCTCAAAGAATTCCTTGCCTTGCATTTATGCAAAGTTCCTTTTATCTCACATTAAAAATTGCTGATGTTTCTGATGTTTTCCTGTATTATATTGATAAGTTCTCCCATGACCCATGGCTAAGAAGTCATTCCTAGATGACACTTACTTTAGTCTCTCTTGCAATCTTTGCTGAATTGCTTTCTTGCTCTTGTAAAATGTATTCAACATCACAGATACACGACAGATAAGTGAACGTTCTGGCAGATTCAACCTCAGGAAAATAAACCATTTTAAGCCTAAATTTGTATCAAGCTATCCCTCCCTATATGTACATATTTTGACACCTTCATCAACACAATTTCACTGTGCTTTTATGGAGTATCTATATATTTCTTGAAACCCCTTAAAGTAGATAAGCAAAATTTAGGCATTTCTCCCAGTTTACTGAATTTTCACAGCTCCATTTATAGTTTAGTTACTTCAGAGGGTTCTGGAACAAAAGCTGGAGATGGGAACTGAGGGCTTTGAAGAAGTTGAAAGAGAAGCAAATGTACTTTTGTTTGCAGATATGAATGCAAGTATATGTGCATGCATGTTTCTGTTACACAGTCTCGTTCTCCTCTTTTACAGACCTTAGAATTTTTTATATTGTCAAGTTTTGTACTGTAAAGCCAAGTTTGGCTTGAGTTACAGCAACTCAGACGGAGACATCGTCAGTTCTACTCCTTGAAGTTTGACTGAACAAACAAGCCATCACTTCTATAAAATGTGCTAGGGACTCAGATTATGATTGGAGTTGGCCAAAGGTGATGTCCCGATGCATAATTACTCAACTCATTTTACCAAGATATACTGGAAATTGTACTGACTGGTACTGATATCCTTTCAATAGAAAACTGCATTTTTTGCAGCTTTCCTATGTGCCAACGAGGCATTCAGTGCAGCATTCATGGCTGAGATCCATTGCTGCCTAGGACACCAGAAGAATATAAAGAAATAAGGAATTTCACGTAGGATTTCAGGAGGCGACACAACTACATCTGTATTGGTAAACTAAACAGCCAGTTACAGTTTTCTGGCCCATAGGCCAAATGACCAGATATGTCCATATACTATTAAATTCTTTTAGCCTTTAAAATATAATAGCAACACTCAAAATCCCTGTTGGGAATGATCTCTGTCCTGTGTTGATTCAGAAACTGTGCTTAAATATTGCATAGCATTGTGCTAGTTTACTTGGGTAAAAAATGTCTCAGGCATTATACCGATAAGATAACTCAACAAAGTTCCAGTGCCTGTATCCAGGATCTGATGGTGTTCAAATTACCAAAACTGACAAAACTCAGGTGTCGGAGATCCGAGCAAAAACTGGGAAAAGCTGTCGTAATGGTAGGACTAATGAGGAATACGCTACTGGAGAATTATTCCTCTTAAATTGAGTCTGTGGTTGTAAAAGCTCATGAATTTTTTGTTAGTCCCTTGTTTGATCACTGGGGTGTATATCAGAAAACCATGGCTGGAAGCAAATTGATATGAAATCAGACAGCCTTCCACTACCTCTGTAAGATATTTCTGAAGATAATGAGGACTTAGGAGCCAAGTCCCTTAAGAGATTGCCATTTATGTGTGTTAATTCACTGTATATTTTGTAAATTTGAACAGAAGAAAAATAAAGGAATTTTTGAAAAAGCTTTTTAGAAACAAGAGCAGAAAATTAGGAAAAACTGGAAGAATAAAACCTGATGATTCTTCAGATTCCATAGAGGTATACAGTCTCCTCAAACTATCTTTGAAAAGCTCTAAAAAAATGTATCATTTTTTTCATTTAGTTTTGTTTTTTTTTACTACTGCCAACAACTTTGTTTGCAATATAAAATATTAAATTTTGTCACGGGGTTAAGTCAATCATTTTGCTAGTTAGCTTGTTTGGAAGGAATAATAGCCTCTTGTTTAGAAACTATAGAGTTGTTCCTGAGTCACTTTGGGCCCCTTTCTTGCATTTCTTGTGCAGAGTCCTGTCCTAAAGTTACATAACAAGGATCTCCTGAGGCACAGAAAATTTCAGGAGCCTATAGAAATTTCAGTCTTGGATGGTACAAAATAAATGAAATATCGCACAGCTTTTGAGAAGGGGGATTTTTTATCGGTCTGGTTTGTTTTACATGTCCTCCTTCTCTGATAAATTGTTGCAGGTTATCAGCAGCTTATGCTGTAGGAGTTGCAGCGCAGGCTAGTTATAATCATGTTTATTAAATGCCACAACAGGGGAATAAGCCAGCTTCAACATGTCATGTCATATGTGACTATTGATTGCTATGCACGTCTAAGTAAAAACCAGAGGATAATGAAGAATCCAACAGCAGAACCATGATAAGCAATGATCCATGGGTAAGTCAATTATTTGCTAACCTGCGGTGCATTTCCTCCACTTCACGTCTCTGCTCTTTTTTCCTGTTCTTGCACACGTATAGGCTGGGACATGTATAAAAATTTGAGTGCCTACTGAGGCCAAAACCCAAACCTTTGCAAATAATGATAATTGGAGTCAGAAAACTTTGTCTGAACATCTTTATACTGAAGGGGAGCATGACTGTTGACACTAAAAGAAAGAATAGATGGTGGGAACAATAGAAGTGTTTCTCTGGCAAAGTAACAAGCCACAATTCTTGTTAGCATAGGACCAAAAACTGTTGCCTTTATCAAAACAAATAGCAAAGCAGTTGGGTTGGAGTGTGACCAAATTTACTATGTGGATAAGGACGGCAGGTAGGAAAACCGGAGACTAAAGCAATAACAATAGTAATCATATGTCACAGTGAAAACTACAAGAAAGAAACAGCGAAGAACCGTGTGTAGAGGTACTGTATGAATTAATGCAGGCTTCCAAAATGCTGTATGGTTTTTAAAAAAGGGTTGAGATAAGAATAATTAGCAGTAAAAGGGGAAAAGGAAAAAAAATCAAGTTATAAATCTACTTTTTCAAACCTGGGGCAGATATTTTCAAAGGTGGTGAAATTAATGTGATCTCAGTAGCTAACTCCCCTAGCTAGTTTTGAATGTTTTCACATAGGTGCTAATTATTGGGCTGCTGGATCCATAATTAGGCTCTTAAATCAAAGAAAACTAGTTTTCAGAGAACTGACCTCTTCTTAAAGTTATTCAGAGTTCAGTGCTTTTGAAGATCAGGTCACCTGGATTTAGGTGTTGGGTACACAGCCTGGGTATTTTTTTACCTCCAGGGGCATCTTGAACAAGTGTCACAGGGTTACAACCTTCATGTCCACTCAATGTTGCAAAATGAAAAGAAGGTACTGCAAAGACCTCTCTGTAGAAAAGGCAGCCTGGTATGATAGGAATATTGAGAGCCAAGTTACCGTCTTACTGGCTTGATGTGAGATAGTTGCAGGAATGACAACTGATTCCCTGCAGGCTGCACAGTTCTACTCAGATGTTCTTCTCCATGTTAGTCCAGCTGGGAAGGTGCACTAGTGGACTAAGGGCCAGTCCTGAGGCTGAACTTGCAGATAGGTGACTGGCCCACAATTCAAATGATTTAGTGCAGTTCTTCATGCCAAGATTCCTGCGTCAAGGCTGGCCTAGAATATCTCCTTTCCTTACTTCAAACCAGGGCAAGGAGCACTGCTGAAAACTGATGGGCTATTCTGCCACCGTGGGGAGGAATCCATGGTGTGTCCCTACTTGAGGGTTCAATTTCTTGGTTGGGGGGGGGGGGCGGGGCGGCCAAGAAAAAAAAGTAATCCTCTACTCCAAATGGTTGTCATCCTCAGAGGATTTCCTTTATCTATCTCAGTTACTGCAAGACAGGCAAAATACTGTTTTCCGTTTTCATGACAGGCAAGGAGCCTTTAGCCACCTCTTTAGTCCTAACCTGGTCTAGCCCAGTCTCTTCCACAGTCATGTTTACAAAACAAAGTCCAAGGAGATCTATAAGAAGCTCAGCTCAGCTACTGAGATGACTAAGCATTGTAAATATATATAGGATGGTTCTGTGCTTATTTAACTGATATAATTCAAAATCTCAAGACACACATTTTACAACTGTTGATGCTTGTGTGATTTTCAGGTAGTGACAATACACTGCTGAAACCAGGGAGAGGATTAACATCATCTTTTAGCTCCCCAAAGCCATTTTACCAGAATTTTTGTTCCTAGTACAATTGCAATGGGTTTGCACAATGATCCCATGTATTAAACCCTCCATTTCTCTCTCCCTGTCATTCCCCTTCTTCCTTTCTTCTTTACACCCCTCTCTTTTGCCAAGAGCTGTTCTTTTTTCGCCTCCCCGCTCATCGTTTCTTTTTTCCTTGACTCTTACTTTTTTAGCCACCATCCTTCAGTGAGCTCAATTAGCTACCGATTTTGCAGTGCAGGAGTTAGTCAGTAGGAGGAACAACTGTCTTCCTTTGTGGCTTTGACACTGCATCCTAAGATGAGGAGGGCTGAGCTGGAAAAGGAAACAATTATATTACATCATTGTTCATTATCTGAACAGACTAATACTGCTGCTTTTCCTAGCTAAGAGTGATTCTCCAGCTTAGACAAGTATAAAATATATGACGTGGCTCAATTCCATAACGCATGAGAAAAGTGATGGAGTGAGAGCTGGGAACCTGCCTATCAGAAACCAATGGAAAGCAGAATTCAGTTTCAATAATTTTTGCTTTAATGGCTTCAGACGTAAATAGTTAAGGGCTGAAGGGGCATTGTGACTGTCTCCTCTGCCCTTTTGTATTACTGAGTCCGCTGAAGTGAGCAAATCAATCTCTTCAGCAGGTCCCTGACTTGGGTTGAGCTCGTATGAAATCATGACAGCATCAGTACTGGGTCAGAGCATCAGCACTGCATCTGTGCACTCCAGCCTCTTCTCTGACAATGCTTCATAACAAAGCATAAAAAATAATAGAGCAAGTTTATTCCACACCTTTTGGGAAGACATCTAGGCTACTGTTGATTTTAGCTCAAGAAAGAAAATCTCTTTAATGTTTCTCCATAATCAGTGGAGAGAAACACATCAGCTCTTCCAGCAGGCTAGTCAGGGCACTCAGAGTTGGGCCCTTGTGATGAATCTTAACCCTAAGGGAACATTTTTTTTCCTGTTACAGACTACCGAGGGAGTTTGTGGAGATAAGCATTTCTAGAAAGAAGTCAGCCTGTCTGAATGACACCCTCTGTGTCCTAATGATAGAGAATTCATTTGAAAATTGATCCTTTTTTATTCTTTTTTAAGCAGCTGTTTTTTAAGGGAAGAGCTGAAACATTTTTGAATGAGGGCATAATTTTCAAATTAAAATATTAATGCTGTCTATAACAATGACATAACAGCGAGAGAAGCTATTAAAAGAGTGAACATTATCCCTTGGAATGACTCATTAAACAGCAACCTCCCCGTGCCTGCTAATAAGGGCAAGCTAGTGGTTCCTAGCAGATAATCATTATAACAGACTTCAAGTAGATAAAGCAAATCAATGCATTCACATGCTTATAGCTAAGTGTTTGTATAAGAATTTGAGGTTCAATATCACGGTTATTGGAATTCCTTAAGGAACCCACAAATGAATGATCTGTCCAGGCAATAGAGAACACAGTACAAGTTCATGAGCAGAAGACTATGATAGAGACACCTTTGGACACCCTTGTGCACCCAGTTGCTAGTATAGATAATACATTACTCAAGTCTACGCTCCATTTTTTTAATGGCATAAAAATAAACTATACATACATAGAATAAAATAGAATAGAATAGAATAGAGCAGAACAGAACAGAACAGAACATTTCAGTTGGAAGGGACCTACAATGATCGTCTAGTCCAACTGCCTGACCAATTCAGGGCTGACCAAAAGTTAAAGCATGTTAAGGGCATTGTCCAAATGCCTCTTAAACACTGACAGGCTTGGGGCATCGCCCACATCACTAATTTTCAAATATAAAAAAGTCAAAGAAGTGTTATTTTTCCCCATTATCCATCCATCTCTTATATTCACCTTCCTAGAATTAGCCAAAGATGCAAAATAGAGGTCCTGACCCATTCTGACTGTAGTAAAATTGTCTGTACCCTTTATTATTAATAAGGGAGTTTAATTCTAGGATCACACTCAGATTCCAGTGCAGGTAATTGCATTTTGCATGTCTTAATGTCTCTCAGCTCCTTCAGCTGCCTTCGGTTCCTGTTCAGATTGTTGCAGCGTAATGTCAAATCTGTTTAATAGCTGACACGTTTCATGTCTGAAGTGGCTCCATTTTCTGTCCGACGAGGAGGTGAGTTCATAGTTTGTACTGCTGACATACCTGACAAAAGGGAGGGGCTCTGCTGAGGGTTTGCACTCAGACTTGGTTAGTTAATATTTATAAACTTTCCTTGAAATGTGCTAGGAAAAGATGACAAATTATTGCTGTTAGAACAATAGTGTCATCCACCTATTTTCATAAGCTCTTCCTTTCAATAATTAGCATCAAATGCTCACAAAACAAAACAACCTCTTGACCAGAAGAAAAAAAAAGTATCTGAAGGTATTGGAAGAAAATCCTTCATACCTGATTTTTCATGTGTGTGTGCCTGTTTAGCTCTATTCATTTTTTGTTTGAATTGAATAAAACTGTTGAAACAAAATAATTTATTAGCTCAGTTTTATTTGCAAGGAAGGTTCAGTTGCCCTTTATATTATTGTTATATCTCAAGACAATGTTTCTTTACTTATGAGCAGATGTTTGAAATCCTCCAGGAGATTTTTGTAAGACTATGGAAATGAACTTGGCATGGGTACCGGTCTCCCAGGTGGAGCGGGTGAACACAAGCCTTCTTAGAAGTCTCAGATCAAGGCTAGTCAGAAAGAGCAACAGAGCCCAGCCACCAAAAGCCTAGTGCTTTGGTGACTGACAGGTACAGGCTCTTTCTGAAGCATAAAAAGGAATGCTAAATGATCTCACTGACAGAATAAATCTTCTATTTGTTTGGTCTGGACCAGATGTGCTACAGGCTGATGTGGAAATGTCTGCTGATGCCAATCTCAGTTTAAATCACAATTTGGCAGCAGGGGTTTTTTTTCCCCTCTCTGCTCTCCCCCCACCCTCTTTTTTTTTTTTTTTTTAAGTTGAAGTCCATTCTGTGCTCCTAAAAAAGTTTCAGCAATGATCACAATTAATCAGACAGGGCCTTGCTTGCCCTCCCTAGGACTGTGAGGAGCAGCCTTTCAGGCTTTGCTGCCTACATAGGTTTTGCTCCCTACAAAGAAGAGAAGCCACTGCAAAGACTCCTCAAGGTGTCATGAGGCCTCTGCCCCATCCTAATACCATCTGTCCACATCTCATTATGCAGACTTGGATGCCTTTCTAAAACAAGGTCCAACAGAAATGGTTGAGATAGTTTTAGGTCAGGTAGGTTGACAGATCCCCATGGGTTGGTAGAGGTATCCTTGTTTTTCAGAGTATATAAAAAAAATCCGGTTTAAACATTTTACAGTGTTGCATTTTAAAACCTTTAATACCTTTGCACCTAATGAGAGCTCCCTGTCATGCCTGGTGTCACCTTCTGCAAGAAGAAGACAAAATTTTCTTTAATTGAAAAACTAACGTTTATTTGTTTTGCCACAGAACATGTGGTCAAAATACTCCAATTTTTCCCTATAAATGAAATTTTCCTAGAGGTATATTGGAGGGCATTAAAAAAAGAAAAAAAAGAGACGAGTGGAAGCATCAGTGCTACGATTAGATATTATTATTTATTGTGCAAGAAATAATCACACAAGAAATCTCCAGTTTCGTTGGAAGCCTTGACAAGATTAAACAAGTTTGACATAGCTGAGCAGAAAGTCTCTGGTTCAGGGAAATTATGGTTTCCTGTTAGAACTGAAAACATGGAGGAATCGACACAAACGGAGGCACTGGGTGTTCAGTTAAGGCACTGAAAGAGAAAGGCATATGCAGTCGAGCTCTGCTGTTTGTAAAACCCAATACTTCTCAGAAGTTCTCTTCACACACTAATTCATCATCCAACACTTTCAGTTATTTCAGAACCCCAGATACATATTAATGCAGAAGCATTGCCTATGTGATGAGTGATGGAGCTATTAAAAAAATAAAGTTATCACGTACCTGTGACCTCCTCACAAACCTTTTGCTCATGGATCTGTTTCCAGAGGACTCAATCTAGAGCTTCAGCCCTCTGGTACCTTTGTTTTTCTTTTAAATCAACCAGCCACAAAAAACTCTTCTCCTTCTTCCTGAAAGGTAAAATTTGCTCCAAAGGCAAGATTCAGTCCTTCAACAAATGAAAGATTTTCCGCATCAGATATGTAACACCTTTCAAATGCCTTAGAGTCACTGAAGGGCTAGAAATGGGAATTTTACCTCACTCTGTGGGATAATTTTTCTGTTTCACAGTGAGATCCAACATCTAATTCTGGAATTACAAATAAGAGACTTCTTTTTTGTTATAATATGAAGATTTGCATGTTACTGTGGTCTCTAAGTAAATGGGGTGAGAGAGCAAGCAGTGCATGACTCAGAGTACTGAATAATAAATTAGCATGTCAAGGGGAGTTCCAAAGATGTGTGGAAGAACACTTGTCCCCATTTAAATCATCCCTGAAACTGAATCTAAAAGTGGCCCTTTGTGGCCCAGAACCCAAACAGGAAAATAAGTTTACTTAAGGCATTCTGACATCTTTGCTTCAACCCCCAAATTAAAAAGGCAGTGAGGTTCAAAGAGAAAGGGAAGGTTTTCCTAGCTTAAGTTTGTTTCCTGAATCAAGGAAGAGCTGAAAGGCTGTCAGAGGTATTCTGTAGTTACTGCCTGCATCTCATTTCAGCTTCTGATCCTCTAGGTCCAGAAAAGAACTGCATTTGGAAAGCAAGGTATGATGGAGGTTTAAAAATAGCAAAGGAATCATTACTAGTTTGGCAGACATTAACACTGATCAAATCTGCTAGTACATCTGATTGTGATGGATTCCATGTATGTGCAGCCACAGTTAAATTCTACATCCAAGAAAAACGCTATTTGCATTGCTTTAATTCCAAAGCAAATTTATTTCAAATAATGAAACTGAGTTGGTGGTGTTAAGAATTATCATCAGAGTTCGCAAACTTTGTCAACGTATGTATGGAAGAATTTCTAAATTGTTCTTTTTTTGTCAAGAAAAAAAGCCACTGCATTTCATGGCAGAGCAGACATGTACACCAACTGTTCAAGCATCCAAGGAGTTTGTTGCTCCACGCCAGTGTGTTACAGAAGACTGCGTAACCAAGTCTTGAAATTGTATTTCCATTGACAGAAAAAGGTGGGCAACATTCCCAGGTAAATCAAGTTTTTCATTCTCAGTGGTCAAGTCACTTGCATTGCAGTCAAATGAAGCCAGTTCTTCAATCAAAATGTGATGCAAGAGGAATGTTTTGGGACACCTAACTAAAAATTAAAACCAAGGCCAATGTACCAGGGATGGAGGATACAAGGCTAGCAGAGACAGTATCCAACTTTCTAACACTGTGTGTTAGTCATCCAAAGAAAGGATTTGAAAATTCTATGGGATGTATAGGGTATCTCTAGCTGGTGAACATAATACCAACAATAAGGATCTTGACTGAGCAGCTGCAGTCAACATCTAGTTCTGAGAAGCTCATTTACGTATATATTTTGGGAGCACCCAGTAGCCTAAATAGTTTTCAGTGTGCCAGGATGGAAGCAGTCACAGTCCTAACAAACATTTCAGAGTAAATTCAGGGTACCCTAGCAGGAAAGTATAAACTGAATTTTGGAACCCCAAGTATGAGCCTGAATAATATTCCTGGGAGGATGAATGAGACAAGAGCCCTTCTGAGCTGGACTTCCTAATCCTGCCACTGTGAGATGAAAGTGGTGACAATTGTTTCTCGGAGTTTTTGTTTTCTGTGTAAGCAGCCACTGGCTCTATACAGAAATGTTTTCCTCAGCAGGAGCAGGAAGCAGCACATTATTTCTGTGCAGAGGAGAATCAAAGATCCCTGGCTCTGCAGCTCATACTTTCTAAACTGCTGGCGCCTGTCTGTTCTGGCAAAGGAAAAAGTGTCAGTAAACCCATACTCACTCCCTTCACCTCCATTTTGCTGCCCCTAGCAGGCTTCTACCCTACGTTGCGACATGAAGATGGCTCTGGACCGCCCTACTCTTAGTCCCCCATTTCTATGCAAACTCTCCAGCAAAACAGTGGTGACCACAGTCCATCAGCTCTTACATACAGTCAGGTGAGCTATTTCTGTGGGCACTGCAGTCCCCTAGCAGTTATACACTGGTCAAACTCCAAAGCTCATGTTGCTTATCTGTTGATGGGACTTAATTAACCAAGGAGTGAACATCCATTAGAAATGTTTGTTAGCTCTTACTATTCTTCTAAAAACAGACCTTGGAGAAAAACTTATGGATGGCTTCCTTGTTCACATGGACCCTCAGATGTGGAATCCAAAAATCATCAATTCTTTATTTTCTCCATTTCTGCACCTACAGAAGACATTAGGCCAGGTCATGAGGCACTGGCATGCTACCAGTAGTGATCTGTACATCTGCATACTTGATATAACAGAAGGAAATCTTGTGAAATTACCTAGATCTTACCCATAGACTTCTTCAAAGGCATCTGCACTCTCACTGCTGAAGCAGTCTATTGTTTTGTGGTTCTGTTAGATGTGTCCTTGCTCCAGGAAAACCTGACAGCAACAATAGCAGAAAATATGAGTGAATATCAAGTATATACTGTAATGCATATTTCATCAGAGCTCAGCAGCTCTTTCTCTGACTCAAAATAAATACTCTTCTTTCACTGTGACTCCCAAAATATAAACACAACACAAAGCCTTTCCAAAAAACCATCATCAAAACTGTGAGTCCATCTTCTCAGGAGTGCTGTAACTTCAGTGTACTGTTTACTTGACTAAAAGTCCCAAATTATATCAACAGTTAATAGAGAAGCTGCTACTTTAAATATCTAGTTTCATTTCTCCAAATACTGAGATCGACTTTTTCTCCAGTTAATGTGGTGAATATGTGCTTTCTGTTCTTATTTAAGATGTCAAAATGTCAGATTGTTTCTTTACAGCTCAAACAGGAGACACATGTTTACAAAAAATAAAATAGAATAGTTCAGTCATGCTGCAGTTAATCATTTCAGAAATGATACAAGAAGATAGATTTACTATTGTATTATGGTATAACATGACATAATTATGACAGGCCTTGGTATGTGCTGGGCATGATCGTCTGTCATGCAACAGTGTTGCTGAATCTTCACGAAATCAGTCTTAATGCAAGCAATACAAAATACAATTTAAGCTGGACAAATTCAGGCTGAGCAAAAGACTGATGTATTTTAATAGTAGGAGGAATTAACCTTTGCAGCAAGGATTCTGATAGATATTCTATCTCAGGCAAATTTAGATGAAGATTTCAAATTTTTATTTTATTTTTCTGAAAGAGGAGAGTTAGTTTAAGCACAGAGATATTCTATGCTATCCAAACTAGATGAACAGCAGTAACATTTTATAACTGACAGAAAATCTACTGCTAATGCTTCTACCACAAAACTGTCAAGTATATTTCTTAAAGGAAGATAGTTGTTATCAGTCCTCCTTTAGAATAATTAATCATTGTTTTAGAATAATTAATCATTTTCTATCTGCATGTGATTTAGAGAAGCCTGCTTTTCAGTGAGTGATGACACAGTCATGACATTTCAGCCAGGTTTAACCGTCTAACTATTAAATGTGTGGTTTTCTCTATCTATTTCTGTGGCTAGCAAATTAATTTCTAAGATACAAACAGCATGGAAACTGTGGAGGGCCATTTAACAAGCTGATTTTAAAATGAGATGCCCCCCCAAAAATGGATTTTAATTAGCTGACTGGCTTTGCATTGATAAGCCCTCAGACATTCCATAATTGTAGCTCATGAGCTTTCACAAATAAAATTAATTAAAAATAACACTTGAACAAATTTTATTCAAGCTTGGCAGGAGTATTCTCGGTGCTGTGATATTACAGCATGAACAATCTTACAGGTAAAGTCTTTTTCTCCTTCATAGTTAATCTAGAAACTTTCAGGCTAAGTGCATTTTCCAATTCTATCATATTGGAGGAAAAGTATAAGGCTTTATAGCCAAAGGGGCTATAAGTCAGAGTTATTTGAAGGATTAATATGCCAGAGGCCATCATCTTTCAATATTGCAAAATGAGTTAATGGCTTTCATTGCATACAGTATAAAGCCACAAGGGATCCCACTAAATTTTGACCTTCTGTCTATCACTGGGCACTCTGTGTTGCCCAATATCATACCCCGGATTTGCGTTAGTCAAAGCATTTAAACTTTAGGGTTTGTCAGTTATGTGTCATCGGCAGAGGAAAAGAGAAGCCAAGGTGTGACCAAAACCTAAGGTTGCAAACCATGGAAATCAATTAGATGTGCTTTTCCCACTTTACATTTGAAGGTAAATTGCACCCTAATTGCACCCTAGCAATGAAAGGCAACGTACTGCACCCAGAAAATCCAGATCTTTGCTCATCGGACCTAAGTGGAAAATTCTTTCCTGAATCCAGTGAGTGCTCTGACTGTGAAAGCACACAAATTGTCTGTGCCATCTTTGAGTACTGAGCAACATCATCACTGATGCCTCTGATGAAGATTGAGAAGAAGAAACCGGCCAAGCCCAAATGTATCTGGTTAATGGTGTACTCAGGAAAAAAATGTTCCTTGAGCCCTTCAGGCAACTGAGGCATGACATAGAATTGTTATCTTTCTTAATGAAAGTATTTCAACATGTCAGGAGCATTTTATCCATTTAGCAGTAGGTGAGTCTGGCTGTGAAAAGAGAAGCCTGAGAGTAGACATGAATAGGGTCTGAACTGTCCTTCCCATCCTTCCCCAAGATCCTTCCAGGTCATTGCTGAGTTTCAGTTTCAGAACACTATGGGTAAAAAATGTGCTTACACCCACAGGGCCAAGTTTGTTTTCAGACAGATAGGAGCTTCGCTCTTCAGAGGTTAGGAAAGAAAAAAGGAGAAACAGGCAATACCTTGGTGGCCGGGCTTCTTTTCAGAAAGATCTCAATGTCAGGGTCCTCAGGGCACTGATAGGTCTTAATGGCCCAGACCAGACTCACCTGGGACCCCCACCCACCTTTTGCCCATGGACCTAGCAGCCCCATTTAACTGCAGTTCAGAACCTGCTTGAGCTAAGTTGTAGGTATGCTGGTGTCCAGTCCTGCTTCTGACCCTGCCTCCTGGATGGACTTTGGACCTATATTGTAGCCTTCTCTTCAGCCCTGTCTCTTGCCTTGTCCCATTTGCTTCCTGACTGGGTTCCTGGAGGGGCAGTGGACCTGGTTCACCCCCTTGCTGTGTCTGGGACTGTTCACAGATCTCATTTCCAGCACACAGCACTACCTGGCATGTTCAGAATTGCACCCGGTGAGTGGGGATACTGTCTGTGCTGGGGTCCCCCTTAGCTCCTGCCTTGTCCTCCCTCGTGGAACAGCTGGCCCTTGCTAGTTGAGTATGAGTCCAGAGTCTGTTCTTTCAGTGACCTGCATGGGGGGCGGGGGCTATATGAGCCCCAGTGAAGAGAGTAGATTGAGTTAACTGAAAATACTCCAGATGTGGACTTGCAGGGAAACAGTATCCAGCTCTGTGCTCCTCAGTACAAGACACACGTTGATATACTGGAGCAAGCGCAAGAGAGATCCACAAAGATCATTAGAGGATTAGAGCACATGATATACAAGGACAACAAGGTATGTTCAACAATAAGAAGAGAGAGTTAAGGGGATATCTTATCGTCTCTAAAGGGCATGGAGAAGATCATCTAGGCTTTTTGGACGTGCACAGTTGATAGAGTGAGAAGTAACAGACATGAGCTGCAACAAGAGAAACTGCAGCTAGGAGTTAGGAATTTTTTTCTACCGTGCAGGTGATCAAACATTGGAAAAAGGGCCCAGAGAAGCTGTGAAATCTTCAGTGTTGGACATAGTCAAACCTCACTGGCCAAGGACCTGAGCTACCTGATCTAATATGGCCCTGCTCTGATGAGGGGACTGGACCAGGTGAGTTGCTGCAAAGGTTGTTTCTAACTTATCTTACGGTTCTAGTAAAATCCTTTAAAAAATATTCAGCTACAGAAACTGCACAAGCAAACAGCACAAATGAACAGCTGATGTCTGAAATCACAACAGAGTGGCAATTCTCCCTCTCCTATTTCTTCTCTCTGTCTTTATTAACAGGGGCTGATCTCTCAAAATGGAATTATTTCTCAGGAGCTCATCTGTTCCTTCTGTGCCAAGAACAAAGGAAAAGAAATATTTAAAATGAGTGTGATGTGAACAGGATCATTGCAAAGTAAGATGTTTTTCAAAGTTTCCCAGGAGGTATCACTAGTTTTTTAGATCCATCTGGAATTCAATCATTGTTACTTGCCAGCTGCTGCTGGGACCTTCCAGTTGTTTCTCCTCTTCTGGACACAACATGAGTGGGAGCAGTTATTGCTGCTGATATAACTCTGAAGGACAGACACATAAGCTGGGAATACAGGCAGCTTTTTTTTTTGCGTTTTGAACTGGACCAAATTTATTTTGTACTGTCTTGGCTGCTTACAGCTGGGGTTATTGGAGGTACAACTTCTGAAAGCCCACGCAGAATATAGCCTCTTTGCTACTGCCAACACGAGAATCTCTTCACTGCACTATCCCGACAGTTTTATTTATTCTGTTACAGGCATTACCAATAGCTCAGTTTTGGAGGACATATATGATAGAATTTTAATTTTTTTTTCCTGGAAGACAACTTGTAAAGGCCTGCAAATCTCTTTCCAAAACTAGCACGCTTAATTTACAGAAGAATTAATAAGAACCTACGGACTCTAGGTATTAGTCCTCACTATACAGCAAATTACTTGACCCCAATGTAAAACCAGCAAGAACCAAATAAGACTAGTTCTACTCACCCATTTCAACACCACAAAATATTTTGCTGCCTCTTACGATGTCTCCATTTAGGTTACTGACAGGCTTTGAATCCCTCACTGTCAACAGAGAAGAGCTGCATCTATAACCTACTGCAGGTGCTGAACTTAAGCACTGCAATGACTCCCCACTGAATACGATCAATTGTATTCCTGAACAGTAGATAGTTTGACTAACACATCACACTACAACAAAGATGCCTTCCTCTTTCTTAAAGTTCCTGGAAAGTGGTCTGAATAGCATTTCACAAATGTTTGAAGAGTTTTGTGAACTGTGTTCAGCTTAGTTGCTTTAGACACCTGAAAGCTTAAGAAAAAAACCCCAACAAATCCAACTTAAAGCAACTGCTTGGGAAACAACTGTTAAGATGCTTGTCCTTGACAGGGTTGGAAAGTTAGTAGCTATACATTTTTAGGAGAAAAATAAATGAACCCCTAAGGTGTATTTTCCTGGGTGCCTTAGGGCTAGTGCTGCTTTGCACCCCATATTGATGCCTTGGAGGTTTGGCCTTCTAGTATCACGCAAATCTAAAAGAAATGTGATAATACTGAACATGACAACATCTTGCTAAAAACAAGCTGCCAAGCAGCTGTAAAAAGCTGTCAGACTACCTGTCGATAAACGTGCATTGTTTGGTGAAGTGGATCCTGGCTGCAAATTCTAGGAGATGAGAGGGCTCTGAACACCCCACAAAGTTTCTCTTAGTCCCTTCACGGGCAGGATCTTAGGGCAGCAGGGATGCAAACAGACTGACGGCATCAAAAGAAATGTCTCAGTAACATTATTGGCCTTTCTAGTTCATATTCAACCAGGCAGCATCTCAAAACTTCTACTCTGTCAAGCAATGAATCAAGACATTAGTAATAGGATGAAACCTTTTGCCCCCAGGTTATTGGTCTGAACCTGGACAGATAACAAATTTTGAGATGGGGGCCTATTACGTGGCTGTCATTTGGTCAAAATAATTAAAATTAAAGCATGTTCAGATCCACGGGTTCAATCTATGACATTCCTCAATGAAGTATTGACTTCAGAGAGCTAAGGCAGGGGTTGCCAAAGATGTACATCACGGTGTGATTAAAAACCGAGTTCATATTCCCAAGGTAGTTTGCATATTGCTAGAAGTACCATTGCATCAAAGCAGTGTTGTACAGGTTAACCACCCAAATATTTAATTCTGGGCAGATTTTTCAGACTGTGCTTTCTCTTGTACTGCCAGGATTATAGTATTATTGCTCTCCATCCTAGCAGACATTGTCAATTAGATCTACAGTGAATAGTTTACTATAGTGCAGGCAAATGCAACTAGTCTTTTTCCATGCTCATATCATTCATAAACCTCATATAATTCAGTGAAAAAACCATATCCACTGTATTCACGAACAGATTAACATATTTATCAGGGTGAGTAACAGAATGGAACTGGGCAGAACTGAATAACCCTATGAAGGAAATCCTACAAACGTCAACCATCTCCCAGTGAGGCAACAGTATAGAAAACTGGAGGAAGTTTAAATAATATGGTATCAATATCTTAAATAGGAACAAAGACAGACTGGCCATAAAGCATTTGAAAATCTTAGTAGTTTCTACATATAAATAAATATGTTCAAAATATTTTTAGTGAGTTGACAGAATTTGCATCTGATTGATATCAAAAAGCTTCACTTTTCTTAACTGTAGAAGGAAAAGAACCATCTAACCCAAAGCATATTGGGCCTGTAAGTTTTTGGTGAAGATGTGAGAATCTTGAGATTTGTCTAAATCATTTGGAATCAAATAGAAAAACATATGTCCCTGTGTAACAGAGGCATACTTCAGAGGCTACTCCCAGGGCAAGGTCTGGCTTGAGAATGGCTTGATCTGCTCTCACTGAGAGAAAGACACAAACAAGAAAACCAATAGCAGAAAAGAAATGACTCAAGTGATAAATGCTATGGATAAAAATCAGAATAAGAGAATGCATGCAGATCATAAGTATTTTGAGACATAAAAAAATGAATGAACTGAGCAGAAATGTTCTGCATCCTGGAATTGCTTCTCCTTTTACTTGTAATTTTTTGTCCCTTAATCTCTCTGTTACATTTTCTCCCATTGGTATGATTTGACCATTTGGGGAGAAGAAGCTGAGCAGAGGGACGTTTCCGAAACAAGGTGAATTTGTTTCTGTGTTTGTCATGGGATGAACAGAGACTTGAGGTGACGAGCCACATATTACACAGACATACTTGTGGTTCTACATCTCAGCACACAGGAGGGAGGAGAGACCTCAGAAAAAGCTGAGCCAGTCATGGGTATTCCAGGTTGTGGTCAAGTGGGCAGCAAATATACAGAGCAAAACTCACTGCAGCTTGAACGTCTTTAACTTCTGGTCCTATTGAGCTGAATCAGATTGGCTCCCTAATATTTGAAAGGGAGGAAAAAGGGAAACCCAAAGCCCAAGTAAAGACAGGCACTATGAAAACTCAGTAATAACACGCTAGAGAACTGAAAATAACAAAGCTGAGACCAGAACAAAAGTTTGAAATTTGAATTTAAAAAAAATACAGATGTAAATAGTTCTGAGTGTTAGGAATTATATTTTGAATTATTTTGGATCAGGGGCCAGGATTTTTTTGGGAGGATGTGGGAGAGCCAGAAAAAAACTCTGTCTGGGCCCTGTTTTTAACTTACAAAGATAGATGAGTTACAGCGTACTAGCTGGAACCAAAACAACACCAGAAACTGTGATATCAGTTAAGCAGTAGGAGTGATCAAGCAGTAGAAGCACAGCCAGATTTTCTTAATCCTTGCCTTTGCCTGCCACTGTTCTCTTCGGTGTAAGTATCAACTGCAGGAATTGTACAAATTGCTTTTCAGGGCTTGGTCAGTGGCTAATTAAATTAAAGTGCAATCATTGCTAGGACCTTTTTCTGGAGTGAAACTGGCCTACTTAGGGATGGCTGAGGATGTTGTTGTCCCAAGCTCTTCTCCCTACCCATACTGCCCAAATGCTGAGCTTTTGTGGGTTACAGCATAATATTTCATCACGTTTTGTAGGAAAACAGAACAATTAGAAGTGAATTACTGTGTGGATCAGCATCGGGCACTACGGCTGGTGCAAATAAGAGGGGATCTTGAAACCGTCATGAAATAGGGCTTTTCCACCTACCCAGTATTCCCTCTCATCTCTTGCCATGACAGCCCTGTATGGACTGAGTGGTATCATTTTCAATAACACACTTTCCACTGGTAAGAGTGAGCAGGAAAGAGAAATGAGGATTACAGTGCATGATGTTACCCAGCTGCAACGTCATACTGAGGAGTCGTCTGGACGTGGTGGGCTTTTTGTTTTCTGAAGGCTGCTCTGCGAGCTGACGACTGAACCTCTGTCTAAAAACAACACACGGCAAAAGGTGAAGTGGAGAAGTGACAGCTCAGTATGAAGTCTCAGTGCTCAGATTTTTCATTTTCTATTCAAATCACTGTTTACAAGCTTCCTGAGCAACAGTTCCAGGATGCAAAATTGCATTCAATGTCCTCCCTCTCATTTGGCTCGGCAGAATAAAGGTCATGAATGAGTCTGTCAGACTGAACACCACGTCTTTTGCTCGCTGTGACGAATAAAGAGCTAATCTGATGCTGTAGGCTCTGTCACCTCTATCAAATCTCATTTTGTCTTCAGTTTGTTGGCAGTTTCAAATGGTTGCTTTTCAAAAGGTTCTCTCCTGAATATGTGAATTTGGTGCTTTACATCTTTTTCTTGTGAGATGTTGACATGCCGCTTAGAGCATGGACTAATGATTGAATCTCCTTTTCGAGCATATCATGTTTTGCACTTGTCTGGTTTGGAGAGGGCTTTTTACGTGTGCACTTGTTTAAACACACTCGGTTCAACATGAGTGGTACAATCAAAAATGGGCTGCAGGGTTTTTCGTTGTTTTTTTTTTCTTCTTCTTTGTAACGCAAATAATGTGAAATTAAAAGAGTCAGCTTTAACTTTAGTGTTGCAACATAGTTCCTTTTAACTTGCCTTAGTCTCGCGAGTACCCTGTCACCTTAATTTCTGCTTAGAGTAAGACAGGTTTGTAGCACTCTTCTCAGTAATTCATCTCTGAAATAATGTTGACTTGGGGCCTCGTGTCTATCTTGAGGTATAATAGTGTCATTTACTGTTAAAAGTGGCATCAAGAGATCCTTTCTTTTGTCACATTTGCAGTGTCTCCATAGAACTAGATATTTTTCTAAGGGTTATGAGACTGGGCCCTGATCCTGCTAGTGATTTCTGCAAACATTCTGAAACATTTTGAACCTGCAGTCTTTTAGACCGTGACTCTTATAGAAAGGGGATGTTGTTTACAGCAGCCTGTGACTTATGATACCTAATAAAACCAGTGCTTACTTGGGAAATTGGACTTTTCTCTTTGGTTTTATTTGGTTTCCCCATCTCCAGCTTCTTAGGGGGTTTTAAAATTTTTATTTGAGTTTAGTTTAGTTTATTTTAGTTTAGTTTATTCAATATTTTTTAACCCAGGTGTTTTAATTTCTGTGTGACTGATACTTCCATGATCAAGTTAACACCAGTATCATTCTCCAAATCACAATGTTACCAGTCATATTTCCATTGCAAATTTGATTACAACAACTCTGTTCTCTAAAACAGGATATTGTATAAGTCAAACGAGGACTGACATCTTTATGAAATATCGATTTGATAAACTACTTCAGCTTTTAACTGCAACATTTTCCAGATTTAATCTCTCCTCCCTCACTCCCCAACTAAATTCCTATGCTTTAACGTACAGGTGAATCCAAGATGACTCCCCTTGTTCAGTGGCTCCTCAACATTTTCACTGAGGAAAACCACTATGGGAAATTTTTTTTTTCTTTCCCATATCACACGCAAACATTCCCAATGTTAAAAAACATCTTTCTCATTACTAGTACACAGCTGACAGTTCACAGCTGAGTTTGCTGCAGGAACATCATTTTATTTCTGTGCACCTTTGTCATAATTACCAAAATTCAGAATCAAGAGTTTCAGACTTTACAAAACCAGACATTTCCTGTCATTTACCTTCTCTCTCAGAATTTGTGTAGAAACTGCGTTTTTGCTGTCAAGGTTTCTGTCATACAATGAGAGTCGTTGTTTCAGGATTCCTGGCTGTTTGTTGCCTTGAAATAAAGAGGCAGCTTTTTCTTCTAGGTCTCCCCACCCTTATTTTCAAGGATTTCCTGGGATACACAAGGACAATTTTTTTCCTGCTTTACATTCTGTCTCCTGCTCTGAAATAGTCCCTGAGAAAGTCAGTAAGGTTGCCATAGAGGATATTAACTACCTTGCTCTTATGGAAGGGGAAGGAGATAATGTATACACTTTAGAAACCTCAGTGTTATTTCTAAGCATAGTAAAAGAATTTCCTTTTACTTTTCTGTCTGTTTTTCCCTCTGGAGAGATGGAACCTGTCTCCTCTAACATCACACGCCAGTAGGAGGCAAAGTTCCTTTTACTTCTCCTCTTTCTTCTTTGCTGGATGCTTATCACATCTTCCATCCTTCTCTAGCTTTTCTCTGGTCTTTCTGCTTTTTCAGTCCTTTCCAGTTCACCCTATTCACCCTAAAATGAAACTAGATAAACAGTGTGGCTACCCTTAGTTTGCAGACAACCTTGTGCTTGTTTGCCATCCCTTCCCACCTTTTTTGACAGTTCAGATTGCAATAATTTGAACCACAGTTGTCTTCTCCTCTACTATAATGGAAATCTGCTCTTGAATGATCATTGTTGGTACTGTATAATAATGAGTATGTTTATGTGTGCATATGCATAGACAAACACACCACAGGGAAATAAGTTAGACATTGTATAACCAGATATAGCTCTGATCTTTAATAAAATTCTTGCACCTATTCAGATCTGTATTTATTTCAGACTATTTTAATTCTCATTTACTACGGATATTTCATATCACTCTGTCATTGTGAACATAAATTATTTTCAGGTACCAATTGCTACCTTGCAATTGTTGAACACTAATAGAAATTGTTCAACTATGCTTACAGCATGGGATGAAGTGACTATAGTGTAAATGGCAAGCATGGCCATTTATTTTTCTTTATAGCCAAGCTGGCTCACTCATCCTTAGTTTAAGTGATAGTTCAAGCTGTGAAAGAGTTGTTATCACACTCATCATTTTTATTACATAGGAAACGGTCCCTTTGCTTAATTGGATTTGGAAAATTTGCTGAGCATTCAGGTGAACCTCCATGAATCCTACTAATATTGTGATACCCCACAAATCTCTGTCAGCTGTCCACATTCTAACTAAACCTTCAATTTTCTGGAGTTTTGAGCCCAGAATTGCAAAAAGGAGCCCTCCATGAAGTCCATTTGGACTTGATTGATGTAATATATTTTACAGAGAGAATGCTGAGATACTATGGACCCTGTGACCAATACATGTTCATAAAATACATAACGAGATTTATTTACTTTTCATATTAACAAACTAAAAGTCTTTTCCTTAATACTCTGTAACTGAATAGAAGAAGAGAGCACTTGTAGATGTCTCAGCTGTACCTCTAATAATCAGCTTTCAGTAGACTTATTCAAGACCTGCCACCCTCACTGTGGGACAGTGTTTCTGAATCTGTCCCTTTGAATCCTCTTTGCCATTTATAGAATCATAGAATCATAGAATCGTTTAGGTTGGAAAAGACCTTTAAGATCATCAAGTCCAACTGCAACCTAGCACTGCCAAGTCCACCACTAAACCATGTCCCTAAGCACCACATCTACACGTCTTTGAAATCCCTCCAGGGATGGTGACTCCACCACTTCCCTGGGCAGCCTGTTCCAAGGCTTGACAACCCTTTCAGTGAAGACATTTTTCCTAATGTCCAATCTAAACCTCCCCTGGAGCAACTTGAGGTTGTTTCCTCTTGTTCTATCACTTATCACTTGGGAGAAGAGACTGACCCACCTCACTACAACCTCCTTTCAGG
>NW_009188219.1:50652-52566 GCF_000690835.1 Fulmarus glacialis | reverse complement strand
CTGAGATCAGCTTGGTTTACTTTTGGTAAAAAACTGTAGATGAAGGTTAAAAGTTAGCAAAGCCCCAACTCTTGTATTTGACTGTACTGAACACAATCGTAAATAAACACACTAGTATCCCATACTTTGTAATTTCGATTTTACCTGAGCACGTTCTGTAAAAGACTCTGGGACCTAAACCAGCACAATCTTACAAAGCGAATCAACAAGATTCTTTCTACAGGAAAGGTGATTTTCTTCCATTTGCCACCTCCTGGAATTCATCAATTCCCAGACAGGCAACCGCATCACGCTTTCACGTTACTTGCAGGCAGGGCAGGCATCTCAGACCCTGCTGCTCCCGGTTCTTGCAGGGGGGGACCCGCAGGAGGATGCGCCAGCCCCGCTCCGCTCCCGCCGCGTCCCCGGTCCTGCAGTGACATCCAGCGTCGAGCAGCGGGAGAGCCGGCCCCGCACCAAAAGCAGTTGTTGGGCACCGCCAGCGTCGTTTTTCCAAGGAGCTGATTCTCCTTGGAAGAAGGGAGGACAGGGTGCCCGTACCGCTCGGGATAAGGCGTTCAAAAAAAAAAAAAAAAGGGATAACTGCAAACTGGCACAGACGATGCACCCGAGATGGAAAGCAATTTGTACAAGAGCGTGAGCAGGACAAAGAGAATTTCCTTTGGGTGAATCATCAAAGGCGGGCAAAACTTATGGAGTGTAAATTCATCAGCAGAAGACCTATCTTTTTGCCCTTTGCCCACTTAAGGCTTTTGAAGAACTGAAGATGGTAGGAAAAGCAGTGGATTTTTTCTTTATTTTTTTTTTTAAGTGATTCTGCATAAAATGGTCAGGAATAGAAGAAATAGCTTCATGACAGTCCATTATAGAAAAGACATCTTTTTTTTTTTTTTTTTTGACTTTGGGAATTTCTTCATTCACATAGGTGGTGGGATGAATGTGCTGTACAAATCCAGAATGTACTGGCCAGAATAGGCAAAGTACAGGCAGGCCGCCAGAATCCTCAAAACCCCTTAAATTCTTGCTGCAGGATCACAAAGATCTCGATTATAGCCCTCCAAAGATAGGCCTTTAACAACCGAGAAGAAAGTTTGTGACAAAAAAGCTTTTAGAGTAATCAGATTGTAGAGGAGGAAAAGAAAACTTCTACGAAACAAGACAGCTTTCCAGCCTCCCACTTTCCTCCGCCTACAGAAAATGCTAGCCCTCTAAAACTACTTGCAAAAATAAAAATATCTGGAGGTGCGGTTGTCATTTTAAAATTTACGGCTCCTACAAGAAACTTGAATATTTCTCCATCACTCTGTACGTTGCAAAGCTCAGTAGTTTTAATTATGAGGCACCTTTATTTTTTTCCCTTTTAACGAAATGTGTGTCTATCTGCATCCACTGGATGTGTGAGGAAAGAAAAGAAGCCTGTAAGAGAGGAGCCAACTTTCGGGTAGAGTTTCCACGGATTTAGGCTGCCGAGGTACCTTAAGAAGGCCTTCATAATCTGCCCCAATTCACAAACTCTTAGTTTTTTAAGATGACGGCTACCCAGCTCTTCTGTGTTTAGCAGACGCGATTTGCAAGGGCTCTATTCATTCACAACAATCTGCAACCTTTGATGTCAAAGAAGCTGTGTAGTGGCTGACTGCAAGCTGCAGAGGGTCACAGATCTCTGCTCCGCACCCAGCCTTACCTATTCATCAGAAATTCATCCAGGCCACGGAAACTTTTTTATTTTCACTGCACAGGCCTCAGAAAGCCAAATGGCATGGGAAATTTAATGTAAGTCAGTCTCACATTCCCTGACCATGAATGTGAAAAAATTAATCCTCTGCAGCTAAATACTTTTGTAGTCATTCGGTATAAAAGGCAATGGTCTGTCACTTACATCCTGCGCTAAACCAGTAATGAAATCTTGAAAGG